>NC_041388.1:21726675-21728498 GCF_002162155.2 Triticum dicoccoides
GACGAGCTCCTCCGCGCGCGCCCGTCGCCATGGCCTCCTCCGGCCTCTCCTGACAGCGCCGCTGCTGGCCGCGCCGTTCGCACCCAGCCGCGCCGACCCGCATCTGCCCCGCGGCCACCCTGCCGGCCACCACGCCACCGCCCTGGTCGGCGCCCCACCGCAGCCCCGGTGGCCTCGCCCCGCTGCAATCCCTGCGGGCGAGCACTCGCCCAGTCGGGCGCCAACGCCCGCCCGATAGCGCCCAAACCCGCTAGGCCTTTGGCCCACTGACAAAGGGGCCCCAGCCCCAGAAACGTTTAAAAAAAGGGAGTTTAAATAAATAAATAAATAAATAAATAAAAACAATAATTAAAATAAAACAAATTTAATTAATTAATTAATCAATTAAATTAAGTTAATTAACCTTAATTAATTAATCTAATTAACCTGTTAGCTTAATTAAACAGTAATTAGTTTAACTAAATCCTAATTAACCTAATAGTGTATGACAGGTGGGTCCCACGGGACCCACATGTCAGGGTTGACTCAGTCAACCCCTGTTGACTGCTGACGTCAGCATGACATCATGCTGACGTCATAAAATACATTTTTTTTGAATTAATTAAATAAATAATTAAATTCCAAAATTGTTAAAATCTTTTAAAAATCATATCTTTTAATCCGTAACTCGGATTAAAATATTTTCAACATGAAAGTTGCTCAGAACGACGGGACGAATTCGGATACGCAGTCCGTTCGTCCGCCACACCCCCCTAACCTATCGAACCCGCAACTTTCCCCCTCCGGCTCCTCTGCCCGAAAACACGAAACACCGGGAATACTTTCCCGGATGTTTTCCCCCCTTCACCGGTATCACCTACTACCGCGTTAGGGCACACCGAACACCGCGTATTGCCTTGTTATATTTTGTGATGCTTTGTTTGCTCTGTATTCATTACTTCTTCCCCCTCTTCTCTCCGGTAGACTACGAGACCGACGCTGCTGCTGACCAGTTCGACTACGGAGTTGACGACCCCTCTCTCTTGCCAGAGCAACCAGGCAAGCCCCCCCCTTGATCACCAGATATCGCCTATTCTCCTCTATACTGCTTGCATTAGAGTAGTGTAGCATGTTACTGCTTTCGTTAATCCTATTCTGATGCATAGCCTGACACTGTCGCTACATCTGTTGATACCTTACCTGCAATCCTAAATGCTTAGTATAGGATGCTAGTTTATCATCATTGGTCCTACATTCTTGTCAGTCTGCCTTGCTATACTATCGGGCCGTGATCACTTGGGAGGTGATCACGGGTATATACTATACATACCTACATACTATTCAGATGGTGACTAAAGTCGGGTCAGCTCATTGAGTACCTGCAAGTGATTCTGACGAGGGGGCTGAAAGGACAGGTGGCTCCATCCCGGTAGAGGTGGGCCTGGGTTCCCGACGGCCCTCGACTGTTACTTTGCGGCGGAGCGACAGGGCAGGTTGAGACCACCTAGGAGACAGGTGGGCCTGGCCCTGTTCGGCGTTCGCGGATACTTAACACGCTTAACGAGATCTTGGTATTTGATCTGAGTCTGGCTACGAGCCTATACGCACTAACCATCTACGTGGGAGTAGTTATGGGTATCCCGACGTCGTGGTATCAGCCGAAGCACTTCAGACGTCAGCGACGGAGCGGCGCGCGCCGAATTGGACTGGAACGCCACTAGGCTAGGTCTGTTTTCGGCCGCCCTCGCAACGTGCAGGTGTGCTATGGGCGATGGGCCCAGACCCCTGTGCGCTTAGGTTTAGACCGGCGTGCTGGCCTCTCTGTTTTGCCTAGGTGGGGCTGC
>NC_041388.1:21738270-21739801 GCF_002162155.2 Triticum dicoccoides
TGGTTCTCGACCAATCCAATTGTTGTTGATTGTACCCTAAGGCTATTCAACTTATCCACCCCTAATCAGAGCATTGCTTCTGATCCTTCGTTTTGGAAATCATAATTCCTTTGCATTTAAGCTGTGAATTATTCAGATGCTTCCATAACCTGTTGCATCTGCATTCCTTCCTCTTCTGGTTGAGTATCGATACTCATATCGGATCCTTTGTGGACCATCAGGTCCTTTGTTGGATTGTTATCCGACAATGACCTTCACACTTGATCACTTTGTGAGTTCTTCCCCTGATACATAATACCTTTGTTAAGTTGTATCCTCTGCTTGGCCAACCATGCTCTGCTTTCGAGCTGGTGGCATTTACTACTGAAGCTTGTGGTATATGTTTCCATGATACCCTGACGGGTTGAACCTATGCCTTCCTTTATATGTGTGAACTCGGAAGTTTTCACTAGTCATACTCATCTAGTATTTCACCAGGTAAAACTTTCAACACTAATGCCTTTATCAAAGCGAGAAGTGAATGGAAGGTTATACATTGAAGAAGTGGGAGTCGACCTTGAACTTTGTGTTCATGCCCATGGACACGATGTATATCTTATCATTAAAGCTTCTCTTAAATGAATTATTCCTTCGGTATAAGTTCATCTTATATCTAGGATCTGGCCTTTTGCAATCGTGGTTCCGACCATGTTCTCTTTTAAATACCATTTCTCGTGCAAGTTTTAGCACTTGTCTTCTGTAGAGCAATAACCCCCGTCCAACCTCTACTTTGATATGTCATCGAGTATTACCCCTGGTATCTCGAGATTATCATGGAACTGCATAACTTCTTATGAGCTCTTCATCAAGTACTACCTTCCCACCGATTCCAATTTTTCACGGGCTCTGAGTTATTAAACACTCAAAGACACCGATAAATGAACCGAGACCGCACTACGGTTCAACAACTCTTCAGTAAGCTTCTATAAGTACGAGTTTGTACCCGACCACGCCATTCCTAGCCTGTTTGGCTATATCATTGTCGTGATTATTTTAACTGTGCTACCCGGTCCTTCCTCTCGGAGCACACTTTTCAACGATGGACTAACCTTACGTCGATCCTCATCGTCATATCATTTCGCCTTGAACAACAAGCTTGGTTTCGAGTTTGTGTCGTACCCTTGGTTCCAATAACCTTTCGCTTCATCATTACTTTGACTTGATGTCGTCGCCGATCGATTACATCTTCATGAACTCTCGCGACAAAGGTGTCGTGATCATCACCATTCTGAGCTCATCCAGGGTATCAATTGAATTCATGATGAGAAATACCATCCTTGCCCTCGATGAATTGTATCATCATCGACCACTTTATTGCCTTCCCACCAACACAAGCTTGTTCATGTTTGGTGTTATACCTTGAGTTCCTTGCTATCCAGCAATTGTTCTTATTTACCTTGGAGTATTACCATACTTTATGTCAAGAATGTTCTGAGATTTGTTCCACCTCTTGAGAATTCTTGACATAGAAATACTTCTCACCATCACCATT
>NC_041388.1:21742616-21774002 GCF_002162155.2 Triticum dicoccoides
AAAAAAAGGGAGTTTAAATAAATAAATAAATAAATAAATAAAAACAATAATTAAAATAAAACAAATTTAATTAATTAATTAATTAATTAAATTAAGTTAATTAACCTTAATTAATTAATCTAATTAACCTGTTAGCTTAATTAAACAGTAATTAGTTTAACTAAATCCTAATTAACCTAACAGTGTATGACAGGTGGGTCCCACGGGACCCACATGTCAGGGTTGACTCAGTCAACCCCTGTTGACTGCTGACGTCAGCATGACATCATGCTGACGTCATAAAATACATTTTTTTTGAATTAATTAAATAAATAATTAAATTCCAAAATTGTTAAAATCTTTTAAAAATCATATCTTTTAATCCGTAACTCGGATTAAAATATTTTCAACATGAAAGTTGCTCAGAACGACGGGACGAATTCGAATACGCAGTCCGTTCGTCCGCCACACCCCCTAACCTATCGAACCCGCAACTTTCCCCCTCCGGCTCCTCTGCCCGAAAACACGAAACACTGGGAATACTTTCCCGGATGTTTTCCCCCCCTTCACCGGTATCACCTACTACCGCGTTAGGGCACACCGAACACCGCGTATTGCCTTGTTATATTTTGTGATGCTTTGTTTGCTCTGCATTCATTACTTCTTCCCCCTCTTCTCTCCGGTAGACTACGAGACCGACGCTGCTGCTGACCAGTTCGACTACGGAGTTGACGACCCCTCTCTCTTGCCAGAGCAACCAGGCAAGCCCCCCCCTTGATCACCAGATATCGCCTATTCTCCTCTATACTGCTTGCATTAGAGTAGTGTAGCATGTTACTGCTTTCGTTAATCCTATTCTGATGCATAGCCTGACATTGTCGCTACATCTGTTGATACCTTACCTGCAATCCTAAATGCTTAGTATAGGATGCTAGTTTATCATCATTGGCCCTACATTCTTGTCAGTCTGCCTTGCTATACTATCGGGCCGTGATCACTTGGGAGGTGATCACGGGTATATACTATACATACCTACATACTATTCAGATGGTGACTAAAGTCGGGTCAGCTCATTGAGTACCTGCAAGTGATTCTGACGAGGGGGCTGAAAGGACAGGTGGCTCCATCCCGGTAGAGGTGGGCCTGGGTTCCCGACGGCCCTCGACTGTTACTTTGCGGCGAAGCGACAGGGCAGGTTGAGACCACCTAGGAGACAGGTGGGCCTGGCCCTGTTCGGCGTTCGCGGATACTTAACACGCTTAACGAGATCTTGGTATTTGATCTGAGTCTGGCTACGAGCCTATACGCACTAACCATCTACGTGGGAGTAGTTATGGGTATCCCGACGTCGTGGTATCAGCCGAAGCACTTCAGACGTCAGCGACGGAGCGGCGCGCGCCGAATTGGACTGGAACGCCACTAGGCTAGGTCTGTTTTCGGCCGCCCTCGCAACGTGCAGGTGTGCTATGGGCGATGGGCCCAGACCCCTGTGCGCTTAGGTTTAGACCGGCGTGCTGGCCTCTCTGTTTTGCCTAGGTGGGGCTGCAACGTGTTGATCTTCCGAGGCCGGGCATGACCCAGGAAAGTGTGTCCGGCCAAATGGGATCAAGCGTGTTGGGTTATGTGGTGCACCCCTGCAGGGAAGTTAATCTATTCGAATAGCCGTGATCTTCGGTAACAGGACGACTTGGAGTTGTACCTTGACCTTATGACAACTAGAACCGGATACTTAATAAAACACACCCTTCCAAGTGCCAGATACAACCGGTGGTCGCTCTACCTCAGGGATATGAGGAGGGGATCGCCGGGTAGGATTACGCTATGAGATGCTATTTGGAGATGTTACTCGGAGATGCTACTTGGAGGACTTCGACCTACCCTCTTCTACCTGTTGCAAGACGAAGGTGACCAGAAGCGTAGTCTTCGATAAGACTAGCTATCCCCCTCTTATTCTGGCATTCTGCAGTTCAGTCCACTAATATGGCCCCTTACACATATACCCATGCATATGTAGTGTAGATCCTTGCTTGCGAGTACTTTGGATGAGTACTCACGGTTGCTTTCTCCCCCCCTTTTCCCCCTTTCCTTTCTTTCTGGTTGTCGCAACCAGATGCTGGAGTTCAGGAGCCAGACGCTACCGTCGACGACGACCCCTACTACACCGGAGGTGCCTACTACTACGTGCTGCCCGCTGACGACGACCTGGGGTAGTTTAGGAGGATCCCAGGCAGGAGGCCTGCGCCTCTTTCGATCTGTATCCCAGTTTGTGCTAGCCTTCTTAAGGCAACTTGTTTAACTTATGTCTGTACTCAGATATTGTTGCTTCCGCTGACTCGTCTATGATCGAGCACTTGTATTCGAGCCCTCGAGGCCCCTGGCTTGTATTATGATGCTTGTATGACTTATTTTATTTGTAGAGTTGTGTTGTGATATCTTCCCGTGAGTCCCTGATCTTGATCGTACACATTTGCGTGCATGATTAGTGTACGATTGAATCGGGGGCGTCACAATTCCTCGGGTTTTCCCCTTAATGTTTGGACACACGGATACTTGGACTTTACCACTGTTACTTGGAAAGACGGGTCGACCCTGAGGGGTACCCGCGCGAGCTTAATTGCGAGTGATGTGGAGTCGGGTTGACCTGGAGGGTGCCCGCGAGATAATTACGAGGCATGGCCGGCCATTCTTAGCCCTTGCCGCAAGTCCTCGAGACGAGGCGACGGGGTCACATCTTTCGTGAGTCTCTGCTTGTTACCGCGCGTTCCTAATCCACTACGATTTGGATATTTGATCCGAGGGGCCTCTGGCCTGATAGCACTAACCATCACGTGGGCATAGTATGGGCGTTCTGCGTCGTATACATCAGCCGAAGCTTAATAGACGTCAGCGACTGAGTGGCGCGCGCCGGGTTGGACTGCGTAAGCGCCTGCCTTGTTGAAGGAGGTAGCTAGGTCTGCTCACCGGCCGCGTACGCAACGTGCAGGAGTTTCCGGGGAGATGGCCCATGACCCCTGGGGGCATAGGTTTAGTCCGGCGTGCTGACCTCTCTGTTAAGTCTAGGTCGGGTTGCGGCGTATTGTTTGGCCGAGGCCGGGCATGACCCAGGAAAGTGTGTCCGGCCGGAGTTAAGCGAGCATGGTGGGTAAGTTGGTGCACCCCTGCAGGGAAGAACTAATCTATGCATAGCCTGTCCTACGGTAACGGACACTTGGAGTTGTATCCCGATCGATACAACTAGAACTGGATACTTGTGATGAGAACTGGATGGTGATGAGGATTTGATTGTGATGATAACTGGATAGTATGGCTCTGGGATTGCTTTCTTGTAGGGAGTCGAGAAAGGATCTCTGGCCGAGGTTGATAACACTACTACCACTTTACTTTATGCTACTCTACTCCCTCCTGTTTGCTGCAAGATGGTGGTTTTCAGAAGATGCTAGTCTTCGATAGGACTAGACCTTCTCTCTATTCTGGCATTTCTGCAGCCCAGTCCACATATACAGCCTTCCTTTGATAATGTTGCATATGTAGTGTAGATCCTTGCTTGCGAGTACTTTGGATGAGTACTCACGGTTGCTTTGCTCCCCCTTTTCCCCCTTCTTTCTTCTTTCTGGTTGTTGCAACCAGATGGTGGAGTCCAGGAGCCAGATGCCACCTTTGACGACTGCTGCTACCCCGAGGGTGCCTACTACCACGTGACGGACGCCAATGACCAGGAGTAGTTAGGAGGCTCCCAGGCAGGAGGCCTTGCCTTTTCGATCGTAGATGCTTTTGTGCTAGCCTTCTTAAGGCAAACTTGTCTAACTCATGTCTGTACTCAGATATTGTTGCTTCCGCTGACTCTTGTGTATTCGAGCCCTCGAGGCCCCTGGCTTGTAATATAAAGCTTGTACTTTTTTTTTAATTTGTGTCTAGAGTTGTGTTGTGATATCTTCCCGTGAGTCCTTGATCTTGATCGTACACATTTGCGTGTATGATTAGTGTACGATTGAATCGGGGGCGTCACAAGTTGGTATCAGAGCCGACTGCCTGTAGGTAGCCCCCTTTCCAACTCCTTGGCCGAAGTTGAGTCTAGTCACTGAAAACTTTTACTAACATTGGCTCTGTGGCTTACGGGCCCACATCGCCATTGGGTGGTATTAGCATCTTTTACTCCTCGTCTATACTCTGGGACTCTGAACTCTCTTCTACTCGGGTTAAACGAATTTACTAACATTAGGATCCCGTGACCACATTCACCCCGAAGTTGGATGAAGCCATAGTTATTCCTTAGAATAGCTTTTTGAGTAGTGCACCCCCTGTCGTGTTGACTACGGAGTGGAATCCATCGTACCTCCTTCATTATGCATGTTTTCATCATGAATGATCCTTATCTTTGCAAATGCTCAATGCTGAACTACCCCTGTTACATGTTAGCAGGATGGTTAGACCCGCTGGTCGTGGCTGTGGTGCCAACGACCCACCACCGCCTGAATTCTTTACTGGAATGAGGCAACAGTTTGAGTTAACTCGCCAGTTCATGGAAGGAATGATGGCTCAGTTTCCTCGTCCGAACATGAATCAACATCCAACCCGAGTAACTCTGCAGGACTTCATGCGCCTCAACCCAACTATCTACCGCAGCTCAACTCAACCCCTTGATGCTGATGACTGGCTCCGTGACATCACATATGAAATGGAGTCTGCTAGTGTTGCCCCTGCCAGCTATGTCACCTTCGCATCTTTCTTTCTGAAGGGTCCTGCTGCTCAATGGTGGGACAGCCACAGGCGTACCCTACCTGCTGGAACGGTCATTACTTGGCCGGATTTCCAAGCTGCCTTCCGTGCCCATTTCATTCCTCAGGGAACCATGGACAGGAAGAAGCGAGAGTTCCGCAACCTCAACCAAGGCAACAAGACTGTAGATGCTTATCAACGGGAATTTCTGGACTTGTCACGTTATGCTGAAGAAGACATTGCAACTGATGCTCGTAAGCAAGAGAAGTTTCGTGATGGACTTCACCCTGATATCAAGCTAGCATTGCTTGTTCATGACTTTGCCGACTTCGCCACCTTGGTGAACAAGGCTATTCAGGTTGAGACTGGTCTTCAGGAACACCAGGGATCCCTCAGGCGTAGCCTTGACGCTGGCCCATCTTCGGGCCCGTCAGCGCAGAAGCGTCGGATATGGATTCCCCACAGCATGTATCGTCCAACTGCACCTGCACCGAGACAGTCCTATGTTGCACCTCGTCTGCCTCCTCAACCGCAGAGGCAGCCCCTTCGGGCTGTACCACCCCAAGCTTCTGCTCCCAATCCCAATGATGGTCTGTGCTTCAAGTGTGGCCTTCCAGGTCACCGCTCCAGGAAATGCCCTCAGAATCAGAATCAGCTGGCTCTGTCTTCAACTGACCGTAACAATCAGCCCCATAACAACAATGCCAGACCTTATGGTCGTGGTCAGGCTAATCATGTTGATCTGAATGAAGCTCAAGACCAGCCTGCCACTGTGATGGGTACTCTCCTTGTTAATTCAGTACCAGCTTCTGTTTTGTTTGATTCAGGAGCATCACATTCATTCATGTCAGAAAATTTTGCTTACGCACATGACATTCGATGCGAGCCCATGAACACTCCGATAGTGGTACGCACCCCTGCGGGCCGATGTCAAACTACCATGATTGGTCGCGACGTTCCTGTTGAAATTGAAGGGTTGGAATTCCTTGTTTCTCCCATTATTCTGGAGTCTTCCAATATTGACCTCATTCTGGGAATGGAATGGTTGAAAGCGCATATTGCCTCTATCGTTTGCGCTACCAAGGTCGTTCACCTCCTACATCCTTCAGATGAGATTGTAACCTACCATGCTCAGCTTGTTCAAAACGCTGAAGCACGACTTTATGCTTTGAATGCGTTGAACGCGGCACCTCTTGAGGGAATTGAAAAGATTCCAGTCGTTCGCGACTTCCAAGACGTATTTCTAGAAGAACTTCCAGGAATACCCCCTGCTCGGGTTGTCGAGTTCGTCATCGACTTGAAACCAGGCACTGTTCCTATTGCAAAACGACCCTACAAGATGCCGCCTCATGAACTCCTTGAGCTTAAGGAAGAAATCGACAAATCTCTTCACAAGGGTTTCATTCGTCCAAGTTCCTCTGCTTGGGGAGCACCTTCTCTCTTCGTCAAGAAGAAGGACGGTACGAACCGTTTGGTCCAAGACTATCGTCCTATCAACCAAGCTACAATTCAAAACAAATATCCCCTTCCTCGGATCAACGATCTGTATGATCAACTGGCTGGTTCATCGATATTCTCTAAACTCGACTTGAGGTTGGGTTACCACCAGATCCGTGTTCGTGAAGAGGATATTCCAAAGACCGCATTTGTGACTCGTTATGGTTCTTACGAGTACACCGTCATGTCATTTGGTTTAACCAATGCTCTAGCTACATTCTCTCGTCTGATGAACTATATATTCATGGATTACCTCGACAAGTTCGTCGTAGTCTATCTGGATGATATACTGGTATATTCGAAGAATAAAGAAGAACATGCTGAACATCTTCGTCTTGTTCTGGAGAAGCTTCGAGAGCATCAACTTTATGCCAAGTATTCCAAGTGTGAATTCTGGTTACCCGAAGTCACCTACCTTGGTCATGTTATCTCCAAGGATGGTATTGCCGTCAACCCAGAGCGCGTTCAGGCTATTCTTGACTGGACCCCTCCGAAGACTGTCAAGCAAGTCAGAAGCTTTCTCGGACTGGCCAGCTATTGTCGCCGCTTTGTCGAGAACTTCTCCAAGATCGCCAAGCCACTGACTAATCTGCTTCACAAAGGCGTTAAGTTCGATTGGACAGACAAATGTCAGGAAAGTTTCCAGGCACTCAAGGACAAACTAACTTCTGCCCCAGTGCTTGCTCCCCCTGATTCTCGCAAGGACTTTGTCATCTATTGCGACGCTTCACGTCAAGGATTAGGCTGCGTCCTAATGCAAGAGCGCAGAGTGATTGCCTATGCCTCCCGTCAAGTGCGTCCTCACAAAGAGAACTACCCAGTTCATGACCTCGAGCTTGCTGCGGTTATCTTTGCACTGAAACTATGGCGACAATACCTTCTCGGTAATCGTTGTGAGATCTTCACCGATCATCAGAGTCTGAAATACCTGTTTACTCAGCCAGATCTGAACCTCCGTCAGCAGTGATGGATGGAAGCTATTGCTGACTACAACTGCGGTATATCTTATACACCTGGCAAGGCTAATGTAATGGCCGATGCCCTAAGCCGAAAGTCTTATTGCAATAATCACCAGGTCTACAAAGCTCAACCCCGCCTTTATGAAGAGCTATGCAAGCTGAACCTTCAACTAGTTCCACAGGGTTCTCTGAATAACCTTGTTTTGGAACCAACTCTTCTGAAAGCAATCAAGTCTGCTCAAGCCAAAGATGCTCATGTTGATCTGATGAAAAAGGATCTTGCCTTAGAGAAATCCAGAGATTTCTCACTTGGTGAAGATGGAACCTTATACTTCAGAGATCGCATTGTCGTACCCCGGTTCGAGCTTATGACAGAGAAGGTGATGAAAGAAGCGCATGACACCCCTCTCTCTATTCATCCGGGAAGTACCAAGATGTATCTTGACATCCGTCAGAAGTACTGGTGGTCTAAGATGAAGCAAGACATTGCTCGATATATTGAAGAATGTGACGTTTGTCGTCGCGTCAAAGCAGAACATCAGAAACCGGCTGGACTTCTACAACCGCTTCTGATTCCTGAATGGAAGTGTGATAAGATTCAAATGGACTTCGTCACTGGCCTTCCCAAGTCTCAGAAAGGTAACGATGCTATCTTTGTCGTCATCGACCAATTCTCGAAGGTTGCTCACTTTCTGCCAGTCAAGGAGACTATCACTGCTAGTCAATTGGCAACCTTGTATATCTCCCGAATTGTGTCACTCCACGGCATTCCGAAGGAGATCAGTTCAGACCGCGGCAGTATTTTCACTTCTAAGTTCTGGGATAGTTTCCAAGAGGCAATGGGAACTCATATTACCTGGAGCACTGCTTATCATCCCCAATCCCAAGGCCAAGTCGAGCGAGTCAATCAAATTCTTGAAGACATGCTTCGAGCTTGTGTTATTTCTTTCAGCAAGAAGTGGGAAGAATCTCTCCCTTATGCGGAGTTCTCTTATAACAACAGCTATCAAGCCAGCTTGAAGATGGCACCCTTTGAAGTGCTTTATGGACGTAAGTGCCGAACCCCTCTGAATTGGTCAGAAACTGGGGAACGAGCACTCATTGGTCCGGACATTATTCAACAAGCTGAAGAGCAGGTTCGCATTGTCCGAGATAATCTCAAGGCGGCCCAATCCCGCCAGAAGAGCAACTATGACCGGAAACACTGGGGTTCAACTTATCAACCTGGTGAACAAGCTTATCTGCGTGTCACTCCTTTGAGAGGCACTCATCGGTTCGGAGTCAAGGGCAAGCTAGCTCCGTGCTACATTGGTCCCTTCCGTATTCTCGCCCGTCGTGGACTGGTGGCTTATCAATTGGAGTTGCCACCTCAGTTCTCTCACGTCCATGACGTCTTCCATGTGTCGCAACTTCGTCGATGCTTTAAGGATCCGGAACGTGAAGTGGATCCGGAATTGATTTAAGTTCAAGATGATCTCACTTACAAAGAGCATCCGATCTGCATTCTTGAAGAAGCTGAACGTCGAACCCGCCAGAAGGTTACCAAGTTCCTCAAGGTGCAATGGTCGAATCATACTAAAGAGGAAGCCACTTGGGAACGCGAAGATAACCTCCGGGCTGAATACCCCGACCTGTTCCCTTCTACCTCTTAATTCTCGGGACGAGAATTTCTTTTAGAGGAGGAGAGTTGTAACACCCCGGTGTAATGATGCTACAGTAACCCCTGGGGTTAAGTTAATATTTTTGCTAAACATGTGCCTGATCATTATTGTCTCATGTTCTTTCACATTACAGTTGAATTCAAATTCAAATTTTGTGTGAAATTCAAAATGCTCAGACATGAAAACAAAAATGTTCATCATGTGCCAAATAATCCACAACTAATATTGGTGGTGAACCAACATTTTTGCAAAAGGTTTAAGTGGCCTAAGCTACTTAAAACAATGGCCTAAGCAATAATTTAAATGCCTTTTTAATTTATAAAATTGGCATTCTTTTTCTAAAGTCTCACAATATTTTCGTGGCAGTGCAATATACTTCTTTGAAATTATTTTGTCCAATGGCATAATTTTTTGCAAAGTCTTTATTGGCTAAAAGAAAAAGAAAAGAAAATGCAAAAGCTGTTTACAAAAAAGGAAAGGAAAACCCCCCTGCCCCCGGGCCTAAGGCCGCAGAGACAGGCCCAGCTGGCCGTCGGCCCACCCCAGCCGGCCCACTCCCCCTTTCCTGTCGCTCTCCCCCCTCCTCCTGTTCCTCCGACCGGGCGAGGCAGAGTGCGCCCGTCCCCGCCGGACCCGCCTCGCCGGCGTCGCCCGAGCGAGGGGATAAGGCTTGCGCCTCCTCGCCTCCTCGATCCCCGCCTCCACTTGCACCACCCACTCCGCCTGCTCCTCCTCTCCCTCTCTGTCTCGCTCGCCCGCCTCACCCGAGCACCATCGCCGTTGTCCCACCTCGCATCACCGCGGCGACCGCTCCCCTCGTGCTCCTCCGCCGTAACCAGCCGCTCCTCTGCGCTCCGCTACGTCGACTACGGCCACGAACGCGAGCTGGCAAGCCCCGCAACACCGGATCCCCGTCTTCTTCTTCCCCGGGTCGTCGGAGCCGCTGTCGTCGATTCGGCATTCCCCTGCGCTCCTAACCTGTCGAGGGCCTTTCTTGCGCCGCGCGGTGAGCCCCTCATCCTCTCCCCTCACTCCCCTGGGCTCTGGTGATCCCGTCGCCACAGCGCCCGCCATGGCCGAGCTCGGTTCCGCCGTGCAGCTAGTCGCCGTCGCTGTAGTCGTTGCCAAGGCCGGGCAAGCACGGCAACGTGCTCAGGGCGCCTCCCTAGTGCCGCCCGAGCCTCTAGCTCGCCACCTCGTGCCCTCTGGCCGCGTACCGCACCTCGGCCGAATTCCGACGCCGCCACGGTCGACGCCGCCGTCGACTCCGTCCGCTTCAGACCGCGTGAGTGCCGTAGATCGACGCGGATCGTTTCCCTCGTTCGAACGCGCTAGGCCGCGCGCCAAATGGTCGCCTGAGGCCGTTTTCCGGCGAGATCCGAGCCGCGCCGCCGCGTTTAGCGTCGCCGGCGTTGAGCCGCCGGCCACCGCCGACGTGGCACACCTGGGGCCACCCCCAGGGTCGCTGCCAGCGGGCCCTATGGCCCCTAGTTGACCGGGTTGACCCAGTCAATTGCTGACTGGGCAGCCCAGTACCACTAACGTGTAGGCCCCACCACATAATTAAGCTAATTAAAATGGTTTTATAACTAAAAGTAATTAGTTTAGCTAATTAGTCACTAACATGTGGGGCCTAACTGCTAATTAACACTGTGTTAATTTAATATAACTCATTGTTAGCCCTTTGTCTATGACATGTGGGACCCGTTGGTCAGTTTGACCTGGTCAGCGAGTCTGTTGACTACTGACGTCATCAGCACGTCATGCTGACGTCATTTTATCTTTTCTATTATTTTAAATAATTCCAGAAAATGGTTTAATCTTTAAAAATTCATAGAAAATAAACTGTAACTCGGATGAAAATGTTTTCTATATGAAAGTTGCTCAAAAAAATCCAACGAATCCGAATATGCGGTCCGTTCATCTGTCACATGCCCCTAGCATGCTGAACATGGAACTTTGCCCCTCCGGTCATCTGTCTGACACAGGTCCGGAACCGGGAACACCTTCCCGGTTGAATTCCCCCTTCACCTATAACGTCTAGGACCGCGTTAGAGCACGCTTAGCGCTACGTATCGTCATGTCATGCTTAGTGTTACCTGTGTTTGCTATGTATTTACTGTTTCTTCCCCCTCTTCTCTCCGGTAGACCCCGAGGCCGCTGATGCCCCGGTGATCGACTACGTCGTCGACAACGACCCCTCCTTGCCAGAGCAACCAGGCAAGCCCCCCCCTTTCATCATCCCGATATCGCCCATTCCATTCTCTCATGCTTGCATCAGATTTTGCTATTGTTATTGTTTGCTCCTATTCTGATGCATAGCCTTCTTTTGTAACCTGCTTATTGTTACCTTACCGGCTTATCCTAAACTGCTTAGTATAGGTTGGTTAGTGATCCATCACTGACCCCCACCTTGTCCTTGTTGCCCCTGCTTCATCATTGAAGACCCGATCAACGGGATCAAAGACCAGGCCCCGGCACCGCACATCACTTTCCCCTTAGTTGCTCGACACTACTGGGATACTATCGAGTGCCGAGGGTGAGACCTCTACAACACTTCTGATGTTAACCCTGTAGTGTAGCTATTCGGTCGTGGTCATCGAGGGTGATTTCCTCTTTAACCACTTCCGATACGACTCTGTCGTGCAACCCCTCAAGTGTGAACCTCGGGGGTGATTCCTCTTACGTTCACCTTGATGATTACATCGAGTGGAATTCACCGGGGGTGATTCCTCGGGTTTTCCCCTTAATGTTTGGACACACGGATACTTGGACTTTACCACTGTTACTTGGAAAGACGGGTCGACCCTGAGGGGTACCCGCGCGAGCTTAATTGCGAGTGATGTGGAGTCGGGTTGACCTGGAGGGTGCCCGCGAGATAATTATGAGGCGTGGCCGGGCATTCTTAGCCCTTGCCGCAAGTCCTCGAGACGGGGCGGCGGGGTCACATCTTTCGTGAGTCTCTGCTTGTTACCGCGCGTTCCTAATCCACTAGGATTTGGATATTTGATCCGAGGGGCCTCTGGCCTGATAGCACTAACCATCACGTGGGCATAGTATGGGCGTTCTGCGTCGTATACATCAGCCGAAGCTTAATAGACGTCAGCGACTGAGTGGCGCGCGCCGGGTTGGACTGCGTAAGCGCCTGCCTTGTTGAAGGAGGTAGCTAGGTCTGCTCACCGGCCGCGTACGCAACGTGCAGGAGTTCCCGGGGAGATGGCCCATGACCCCTGGGGGCATAGGTTTAGTCCGGCGTGCTGACCTCTCTGTTAAGTCTAGGTCGGGTTGCGGTGTATTGTTTGGCCGAGGCCAGGCATGACCCAGGAAAGTGTGTCCGGCTGGAGTTAAGCGAGCATGGTGGGTAAGTTGGTGCACCCCTGCAGGGAAGAACTAATCTATGCATAGCCTGTCCTACGGTAACGGACACTTGGAGTTGTATCCCGATCGATACAACTAGAACTGGATACTTGTGATGAGAACTGGATGGTGATGAGGATTTGATTGTGATGATAACTGGATAGTATGGCTCTGGGATTGCTTTCTCGCAGGGAGTCGAGAAAGGATCTCTGGCCGAGGTTGATAACACTACTACCACTTTACTTTATGCTACTCTACTCCCTCCTGTTTGCTGCAAGATGGTGGTTTTCAGAAGATGCTAGTCTTCGATAGGACTAGACCTTCTCTCTATTCTGGCATTTCTGCAGCCCAGTCCACATATACAGCCTTCCTTTGATAATGTTGCATATGTAGTGTAGATCCTTGCTTGCGAGTACTTTGGATGAGTACTCACGGTTGCTTTGCTCCCCCTTTTCCCCCTTCTTTCTTCTTTCTGGTTGTTGCAACCAGATGGTGGAGTCCAGGAGCCAGATGCCACCTTTGACGACTGCTGCTACCCCGAGGGTGCCTACTACCACGTGACGGACACCAATGACCAGGAGTAGTTAGGAGGCTCCCAGGCAGGAGGCCTTGCCTTTTCGATCGTAGATGCTTTTGTGCTAGCCTTCTTAAGGCAAACTTGTCTAACTCATGTCTGTACTCAGATATTGTTGCTTCCGCTGACTCTTGTGTATTCGAGCTTATGTATTCGAGCCCTCGAGGCCCCTGGCTTGTAATATAAAGCTTGTACTTTTTTT
Organism: Triticum dicoccoides; assembly: GCF_002162155.2. Taxonomy (NCBI): domain Eukaryota; kingdom Viridiplantae; phylum Streptophyta; class Magnoliopsida; order Poales; family Poaceae; genus Triticum; species Triticum dicoccoides. Next base: position 21,755,562 of record NC_041388.1, read on the forward strand.
TAATTTGTGTCTAGAGTTGTGTTGTGATATCTTCCCGTGAGTCCTTGATCTTGATCGTACACATTTGCGTGTATGATTAGCGTACGATTGAATCGGGGGCGTCACAATACATGAGCTATTCGAGCATACAAAGAAGAATTTCATTTGAAGGTTTAGAGTTTGGCACATACAAATTTACTTGGAACGACAGGTAGATACCGCATATAGGAAGGTATGGTGGACTCATATGGAATAATTTTTGGGGTTTATGGAAGTGGATGCACAAGCGGTATTCCCGCTTAGTACAAGTGAAGGCTAGAAAGAGATTGGAAAGCGACCAGCTAGAGAGCGGCAACAGTCATGAACGTGCATTAAAATTAATCAACACTGAGTGCAAGCATGAGTAGGATATAATTCACCATGAACATAAATATCATGGAGGCTATGTTGATTTTGTTTCAACTACATGCGTGAACATGTGCCAACTCAAGCCACTCGAATCGTTCAAAGGAGGATACCACCCTATCATACCACATCACAACCATTTTAATAGCATGTTGGCACGCAAGGTAAACCATTATAAACTCCTAGCTAATTAAGCATAACATGAGCAACTATAATCTCTAATTGTCATTGCAAACATGTTTCATTCATAATAGGCTGAATCAGGAATGATGAACTAATCATATTTACAAAAACAAGATAAGTTCATACCAACTTCTCTCATCTCAATCAGTCCATCATATATCGTCATTATTGCCTTTTACTTGCATGACCGAACGGTGTGGATAATAATAATAGTGCACGTGCATTGGACTAAGCTGGAATCTGCAAGCATTCAATACATAGGAGAAGACAAGGTGATATGGGCTCTTTGTTAGATCAACAATAATGCATATGAAAGCCACTCAACATTTTCATCATGGCCTTCTCCTCTCGACCCCAAAGAAAAAGAAAGGAAATAAAACTATTTACACGAGAAAGCTCCCAACAAGCAAAAGAAGAGCGAGAAATCTTTTTGGGTTTTCTTTTTAATTACTACTACTACAAGCATGGAAAGTAAACTAGCTAAAAGCTACAACTATTTTTTTTGGTTTTCTTAAGGTTTTTCAAACAAACAAGAAGAATGCTGGAAAAGAAAATAGACTAGCATGGATAGTACAATGAAAAAGTATGAGCACCGACAACTGCTATGAGTGTGTGAACATGAATGTAATGTCAGTGAGAGATACGTACTCCTCCAAGCTTAGAATTTTGGCCTAAGCTGGTTTATCACCATGGTTGGCCTGGTGGATATCCAAAATTGTAGCTGGGGTCGTACTGAGATGCAGCAGCCACTACCTGATGAGCTGCAGCTTGGAGGCGAGTTGCCTCCGTCCTCCTCTCGTACTCATTTGCCTCCTCCCTGGTTATAACATATCTCCCTTTTGCCTGAAAGTCAAAGAAAGTAGGAGCAGGGAGAGCAACATGGACGGTGCGCCGTTTGTCAAAGATTAGTCGGTACTGGAGGAACTGATTGTTCCTCTCAACAAACTGATGGCGAACCATGGCATTATAATCTAGGTAAGCAGGAGGCAACTCAATATCATTTCCACGTATGGGTATATCAAGATAGTTAGCTACACGAGTTGCATAAATTCCACCAAACAAATCTCTAGTTATACTGTTGTGATGCAACCTACGTGCAACAATAGCCCCCAAGTTATATTGTTTATCACCTAATACCGCACTCTTGAGGACACTAAGATCTCGAACACACATGTGACAAGCCTCATCTTTACCACTAATGCTTCTACCAATGAAGAGAGCAAAATAATGTGTGGAAGGGAAATGAATGCTCCCTATGGTAGCTTGTGTGATCTCCCTAGATTCCCCCACAGTAATACTAGCAAGAAAGTCTTTATATTCAGATTTGCGAGGTTCACTAACATTGCCCCAGTGCGGGAGTTTACAAGCAGTAGTGAAATCTTCTAGGTCCATGGTATATGATTTATCATAAATATCAAATAGGATAGTGTGAGAATTGCGCGAGGATGTAAATTTAAACCTTCTCACAAATGAATGAGTAAGATAGAGGTATTGCCGGTACTTATCTGACACGAAGCTCTCAAGATCAGCGTTATGCACATACGCGTAAAATTCATCCTTGATGCCTGCCCGGACCATGAACTCTTCTGACGGCCATTCACAGGGCTGCGCTTGAGCTTCCCTTGGTAGTTCATTGTCCGGCTCACGTATCATGAGCCTTGGGCCTTGCTTCCTTGAGGAACCACCTTGGTACATTTTCCTAAACATATTTCTTCCTCTAAAAATTTCTAAAAAAATTAGTGACTCAAAATAAAAGTGAACCAAACTTAACAAGATTGATAGCAACTACTCCTACAAATGCCTAGAGGCCATATCATGCATTAAAACTACTTTTGACCACATAAATTTGACATGCAAGCTCAATAACAGGGTCACCTAAGCTTCAAAAAATTGTAATAAATAAAGAACTAGAACAAAAATTAATTGGACCATTGGAGGAGTCACATACCGAAGAACAATCCCCCAAAGCAGTTTTTGAATGGAACTTTGAGCTAGGAGATCAAAAATGGCAGCAAGATGAGCTAGAACTCGGGCTTGAGCTGGTGGAGGATTTTTTCTGGAGGAAGACGGAGTGTGTGGGTGCAAGAATAAGTGGAGGGGGCCCACGTGGGGTCCACGAGGCAGGGGCGCGCCCTAGACCCTTGTGGCTAGGTGGTGAGGCCCCCGGGTGTGTTCTCAGTGCCAATAATTCTTAAATATTCTAGAAAAATCATATAAAATTTTCATGACATTTGGAGAACTTTTATTTTTGGGGTATTTTTTATTGCAAGGATAATTCAAAAAACAGACAGAAAATACTATTTTTGCTTTATTTAATCTAAATAACAGAAAGTAAAAGGAGGGTACACAGAGTTGTGCTTTGTAACTTCATCCATCTCATGCTCATCAAAAGGAATCCACTAACAAGTTTGATCAAATCTTGTTAACAAACTCTTTCGAATCGCATGAAACCGGAGAATTTTCGAATAGCACTAGGTTACCTCAACGGGGATATGCACGTCCCCAACAATAAGAATATCATATTTTTTTTCTTGACAGTAGGGAGAGGAAATTGAAAACCTCCAATAGTAATCGTTGAAGTTTTTCCAATAGAATTGATACTGTGGACTTGAGGTTGTTTCCTCGAAAAGTGTACCGTATGCTCATTACCATTAACATGAAAAGTGACATTGCCTTTGTTACAATCAATAACAGCCCCTGCAGTATTCAAAAAGGGTCTACCAAGAATAATAGACATACTATCGTCCTCGGGAATATCAAGAATAACAAAGTCCGTTAAAACAGTAACTTTTGCAACCACAACAGGCATATCCTCACAAATACCGACAGGTATAGTAGTTGATTTATCGGCCATTTGCAAATATATTTCAGTAGGTGTCAACTTATTCAAATCAAGTCTACGATATAAAGAGAGAGGCATAACACTAACACCGACTCCAAGATCACATAAAGCAGTTTTAACATAGTTTCTTTTAATGGAGCATGGTATAGTTGGTACTCCTGGATCTCCAAGTTTCTTTGGTATTCCACCCTTAAAAGTATAATTAGCAAGCATGGTGGAAATTTTAGCTTCCGGTATCTTTCTTTTATTTGTGACAATATCTTTCATGTACTTAGCATAAGGATTCATTTTAAGCATATCAGTCAAGCGCATGCACAAAAAGATAGGTCTAATCATTTCGGCAAAGCGCTCAAAATCCTCATCATCCTTTTTCTTGGATGGTTTAGGAGGAAAAGGCATAGGTTTTTGAACCCACGGTTCTCTTTCTTTACCGTGCTTCCTAGCAACAAAGTCTCTCTTATCATAACGTTGATTCTTTGATTGTAGGTTATCAAGATCAACAGCAGGTTCAATCTCTACATCATTGTCATTGCCAGGTTGAGCATCAACAGGAACATCATCATTAACATTATCACTAGGTTCATGTTCATTACCATATTGTGTTTCAGCATCAAAAAATAGAAATATCATTGGGATTCTCAGGTCTGTCAACAACAGGTTCACTAGAAGCATGCAAAGTTCTATCATTTTTCTTTTTCTTCTTCTTAGAAGAACTAGGTGCATCAACATTAGTTCTCTGAGAATCTTGCTCAATTCTCTTAGGGTGGCCCTCAGGATACAAAGGTCCCCGATTCATTTTACCCCCTCTAGTCACAACTCTAACAACATTTTCATTTTTCTTATTATCTAATTCATTGAGAAAATCATTCTGAGCTTTAAGTACTTGTTCTACTTGAGTGGTAACCATAGAAGCATGTTTACTAATAAGTTTAAGTTCACCTTTAAATCTAGACATATAATCACTCAAGTGTTCAATCATATAAGCATTACGTTTCAATTGACTACCAACATAGGCATTAAAGTCTTCTTGTTTAACCATAAAATTATCAAACCCATCCAAGCATTGGCTAGCAAACTTAGTAGATGGGATTTCACCCTTATCAAATCTATAGAGAGAATTTACCTTTACTACATGTGTCGGGTTATCAAGACCATGTATTTCTTCAATAGGTGGTAAATTCTTAACATCTTCAGCTTTAATACCTTTCTCTTTCATAGATTTCTTTACCTCTTGCATATCTTCAGGACTGAGAAATAGAATACCCCTTTTCTTTGGAGTTGGCTTAGGAGTTGGTTTAGGAAGTGTCCAATCATTTTCATTACTCAACATATTATTCAATAGCAATTCAGCTTGATCAATAGTTCTTTCCTTGAAAACACAACCAGCACAACTATCCAGGTGGTCTATGGAAGCATCGGTTAGTCCATTATAAAAGATATCAAGTATTTCATTTTTCTTGAGAGGATGATCAGGCAAAGCATTAAGTAATCGGAGAAGCCTCCCCCAAGCTCGTGGGAGACTCTCCTCTTCAATTTGCACAAAATTATATATTCCCCTTAAGGCAGCTTGTTTCTTATGAGCGGGGAAATATTTAGCAAAGAAGTAATAAATCATATCCTGGGGACTACGCACACAACCAGGATCTAGAGAATTAAACCATGTTTTAGCATCACCCTTTAATGAAAACGAAAACAACTTAAGGATAAAGTAATAGCGAGTTTTCTCATCATTAGTGAACAGGGTGGCTATATCATTTAATTTAGTAAGATGTGCCACAACAGTTTCAGATTCATAGCCATAAAAAGGATCAGATTCAACCAAAGTAATTAACTCAGGATCAACAGAGAAATCATAATCCTTATCGGAAATACAGATGGGTGAAGCAGCAAAAGTAGGGTCATATTTCATTCTAGCATTCAAGGATTTTTTTCTTTCAGCTTAGCTAACAATTTCTTAAGATCATATCTATCATTGCAAGCTAAAAAGTCTCTAGAAGTTTCTTCATCCATAACATAACCCTCAGGCACAACAGGCAATCCATATCTAGGGGGAGAATCTTCATCATCACTTTCGTCAATATTATCAGTTTCAATAATTTCATTCTCTCTAACCCTAGCAAGTTGTTCACCTAGAAATTCACCTAATGGCATAGTATTATCAAGCATACAAGTAATTTCATCATAAGCATCATGCATAGCAGAAGTGGCATCATCAATAACATGCGACATATCAGAATAAATAGCAAGAGTAGGTGTCGCAAGTTTACTCAAAACAGAAGGTGAATCAAGTGCAGAGCTAGATGGCAGTTCCTTACCTCCCCTCGTAGTTGAAGGAAAAATCTTGGTTCTTTCATCTTTCATAGTGATCAACAGATATAAATCCCAAGTGACTCAAATAATAGAGCTATGTCTCCCCGGCAACGGAGCCATAAAATAGTCTTGATAACCTACAAGTGTAGGGGATCAAAACAATTTTCGAGGGTAGAGTATTCAACCCAAATTTATTGATTCGACACAAGGGCAGCCAAAGAATATTCTCAAGTATTAACAGTTGAGTTGTCAATTCAACCGCACCTGAAAGACTTAATATCCGCAACAAAGTATTTAGTAGCAAAGTAATATGGAAGTAACAGTAACATTGGCAAAAGTAATAGTTGGTTTTGTAGTGATTGCAACAGTGACAACGGAAAAGTAACTAAGCAAAGATCAATATGTGAAAAGCTCGTAGGCATTGGATCAGTGCTGGATAATTATGTAGGATGCGATTCCTCATGTAACCGTTATAACATAGGGTGATACAGAACTAGCTCCAGTTCATCTATGTAATGTAGGCATGTATTCCGAATATAGTCATACGTGCTTATGGAAAAGAACTTGCATGACATCTTTTGTCCTACCCTCCCGTGGCAGCGGGGTCCTATAGGAAACTAAGGGATATTAAGGCCTTCTTTTAATAGAGTACCGGAACAAAGCATTAACACTTAGTGAATACATGAACTCCTCAAACTATAGTCATCACCGGGAGTGGTCCTGATTATTGTCACTTCGGGGTTACCGGATCATAACACATAGTAGGTGACTATTGAATTGCAAAATAGGATCAAGAACTCACATATATTCATGAAAACATAATAGGTTCAGATCTGAAATCATGGCACTCGGGCCCTAGTGACAAGCATTAAGCATAGCAAAGTCATAACAACATCAATCTCAGAACATAATGGATACTAGGGATCAAACCCTAACAAAACTAACTCGATTACATGATAAATCTCATCCAACCCATCACCGTCCAGCAAGCCTACGATGGAATTACTCATGCACGGCGTTGAGCATCATGAAATTGGTGATGGAGGAAGGTTGATGATGATGATGGCGACAAATTCCCCTCTCCGGAGCCCCGAACGGGCTCCAGATCAGCCCTCCTGAGAGAGATTAGGGCTTGGCGGCGGCTCCATATCGTAAAATGTGATGAACCCTTATCCCTGATTTTTTTCTCCCCGAACGTGAATATATAGAGTTGGAGTTGAGGTCGGTGGAGCATCAGGGGGCCCACGAGATAGGGGGCGCGCCCTCACCCTCGTGGACAGGGTGTGGGCCCCCTGATGTTGGTTATTTTGCCAGTATTTTTTATATATTCCAAAAATATTCTCCGTGAAGTTTTAGGTCATTCCAAGAACTTTTATTTTTGCACAAAAATAACACCATGGCAATTCTGTTGAAAACAACGTCATTCCGGGTTAGTTCCATTCAAATCATGCAAGTTAGAGTCCAAAAGAAGGTCAAAATTGTTTGGAAAAGTATATATGATGGAGACGTATCACTTTTCATCGGGGTTGTGCATGATAAATACTTTGTGATGAAGATAGAGCATGACAAGATTATATAATTTTGTAGGGATAATTTTCTTTAGCCATGATATTTTGAGAAGACATGATTACTTTATTAGTATCCTTGAAGTATTATTGTTTTTATCTCAATATTAAACTTTTGTTTTGAATCTTATGGATCTGAATATTCATGCAAACAAAGAAAGATTACATTGACAAACATGTTAGGTAGCATTCACACTTCATAAATTATTTATTTTACCATTTACCTACTCGAGGACGAGCGGGAATTAACCTTGAAGATGTTGTTACGTCTCCAACGTATCTATAATTTATGAAGTATTAATGCCATGTTCACAACAATTTTATATGGTTTTGGTATGATTTGATTAGAACTAACCCGGACTAACGCTGTTTTCGGCAGAACTACCATGGTGTCGTTTTTTGTGCAGAAATAAAAGTTCTCGGAATGGGCTGAAAATTTATGATGATTTTTATGGACCAAAAGAGACCCCCAAAACATCGGAGCTGGGCCAGGAAGTGACTGATGAGGTGGGCCCCTCGGCCATCCCCTTGACGTGAGATTGACGCCAAAAGATCATATATATTCCGTAACCTCCAGAAAGAATCCTAGATGAGAAGTTCCGCTACTGCAAGCCTCTATAGCCACGAAAACCCAATCGAGACCCCGTTGTGGTACCCTGCCGTAGGGGGAAATAATCACCGGAGGCCATCTTCATCATCCTGGCGGTCACCATGATGAGGAGGGAGTAGTTCACCCTTGGGGCTAAGGGTATGTACAAGTAGCTATGTGGATCTCTCTCTCTCTCTCTCTCTCTCTCTCTCTCTCTCTCTTTCTCTCTCTCTCGTGTTCTTGATTTGGCACGATCTTGATGTATCACGAGCTTTGTTAATATATTTGGATCTTATGGTGTTCTTCCCTCTCTACCTTCTTGTGATGAATTGAGTCTTGCTCTCTGAGGTTTCATTATGTTGGATTGAATATTGGATTTGAGAACACTTGATGTATGTGTTGCATATGGATACTGCTACCTCTTGAGCATTGCGTTGGTTTTCCCTTGAAGAGGAAAGGGTGATGCAGTAAAGCAGCATAAGTATTTCCCTCTGTTTTTGAGAACCAAGGTATCAATCCAGTAGGAGACCACGCGCGAGTCACCTTGTACCTACACAAACAAATAAGAACCTCACAACCAATGCGATAAAGGGGTTGTCAATCCCTTCACGGCCACTTGCAAGAGTGAGATCTAATAGAGATAATAATAATAAGATAAATATTTTTGGTATTTTTATGATATAGATTGAAAGTAAAGATTGCAAAATAAAATAGATTGGAAACTTGTATGATGGAAAATAGACCCGGGGGCCATAGGTTTCACTAGTGGCTTCTCTCAAGATAGCATAAGTATTACAATGGGTAAACAAATTACTGTTGAGCAATTGATAGAAAAGCGAATAATTATGAGAATATCTAGGCATGATCATGTATATAGGCATCACGTCCGCGACAAGTAGACCGAAACGATTCTGCATCTACTACTATTACTCCACACATCGACCGCTATCCAGCATGCATCTAGAGTATTAAGTTCATAAGAACAAAGTAACGCCTTAAGCAAGATGACATGATGTAGAGGGATAAACTCATGCAATATGATATAAACCCCATCTTTTTATCCTCGATGGCAACAATACAATACGTGTCGTTTCCCCTACTGTCACTGGGATCGAGTACCGCAAGATTGAACCCAAAGCTAAGAACTTCTCCCATTGCAAGAAAGATCAATCTTGTAGGCCAAACCAAACTGATAATTCGAAGAGACTTGCAAAGATAAACCAATCATACATAAAAGAATTCAGAGAAGAATCAAATATTGTTCATAGATAATCTAGATCATAAACCCACAATTCATCGGATCTCGACAAACACACCGCAAAAGAAGATTACATCGAATAGATCTCCAAGAGAATCGAGGAGAACTTTGTATTGAGATCCAAAGAGAGAGAAGAAGCCATCTAGCTACTGATACATCCATTTTGCATCATGCTTTTATATTGCCTAGCAAAAGGGCCCATGCATTGCAACGGGAGAGAAAATATGTGTGTTCATCAAAACATCTGTCGCATGGTAAGATAGCATGGAACGGAGCCACTAGAGGGAGCCTCACGCAGAGGTGTAGAAGAAATGTATATCAGCTGTGCATTAATCACAAAACCAGCCTTAGCAACGATGCAAAGAAAACTTACTTCTCCAAAATATTGAAATCTACACTTAATTTTTTTAGGGGACAAATCTACCGATTGACCTTGCAACGATATGCTTTTGACTTTACATTGATGCCAGTCATCCTTGTAGCGTTCATGTGGTCGGCTTTGCAACATCGTCCTCTAACTTGAAATACCATCGACCATACTTGCAGCATATGCATAGTCGGTTGCACCATGGCATTCCAACTTTTCCAGTAAAAAAGAATAGTGGCAATTGGTGTTGCATTGGCATGCTTATGCTAGATGCATAGAGTGTTTGCTCTTGGAACGTTGCGTTCCGCTTGCAGCAGCAACAGCCAGGCTTCTAGTGTCATGTATTCCGGTTGCATCAATGATGTACAATCAATCAGGTAAATTTTTAAAATAAAATGTAATTTGGCCGCACAAAAAACATTCATGTATTTTTGTCTTTCAACACTACTATGCTTCTCTCCTATCGTCGTCCCAAGCGAGCCTCATGAAATTCTCCTCTTTAGTTTCAGCTTAATTACTAAAGGCCACGCATGCAAAGGGCGAGCCTCCACTTCTTCTCTCGTCAAATTAAATCCCACTTTCTTCTCTCATCAAATTTCTACTTACACAGAGCCATGCAAAGCACGAGCATCCCTCCCCTCTTTCCTCTCATCAAATCAATCTCATTTAATTACCATCAATGCACTTAATTAGTTCCCCAGCATGCACAAATCGCATCCCTCCCTTTTTTCTCTCATCAAATCAATCTCGTTTAATTACCATCAATCCCACTTAATTAGATCCCCAGCATGCAGAAATCGCATCCTCCCCTTTTTCCTCTCATCAAATCAATCTCGTTTAATTATCATCAATCCCGCTTAATTAGTTCCCCCGAATGCACAAATAGTTTTGTCTCTCATCAGATCTCTCTCTTTTGTTTCCCACAATCCCGCATAATTATGCATGCATGTTTCTTTTTTTGTAGTTCCTCTTTTTCATCTGTTTATTGATTCTCAATGGCTGCTGATATTTTAGACAATTTATAATAGAAAAAGAATTGGGGTGGAACTATTACTAAGGAACCATATATATATTGTAATAAAATGCTAGCTAGCCCAGGTGGTCGCGGACTTACTTGTGGAACCGGAGGTCGTGAGTTCGAACCACACGTGAATGCTATTTTTTTAGCTGCTCTCCAATAGGGCCATGTTTGGCCCATGCAGGGAACACACGAAATAAAGGCGTCCCACGAGAGATGTGCGAAATTTAGGCTGTACGAATTTTTTTAGTACCACCTCGGATAGAAAAATATCTGAAAAGAATAACAATATGGGTGAACGGATGAAAAAGTCGTAGAAACGCACCTTCCTTTATTAGTAGGTATAGATATTTATTGCATTATGGGCTGTTATTACACATTATGTCACAATACTTATGCCTATTCTCTCTTATTTTACAAGGTTTCCATAAAGAGGGAGAATGCCGGCAACTAGGATTCTGGGCTGGAAAAGGAGCAAATATTAGAGACCTACTCTGCACAGCTCCAAAAGTCTTGAAACTTCACGGAAGACGTTTTCAGAATATATAAAAAATGCTCCGCGGAAGAAGTTCACTAGGGGGGCCACACCCTGCCCACGAGGGTGGGGGGGCGCGCCCTACCCCCTTGGGCGTGCCCCCCTACCTCGCGGGCCCCCTGGTAGCCCTCCGGTGGCCATCTTCTGCTATATGAAGTCTTTCGATGGGAAAAAAATCATAAGCCATCTTCTCGGACAAAACTCCGCCGCCACGAGGCGGAACCTTGGCAGAACCAATCTAAGGCTCTGGCGGAGCTGTTCTGTCGGGAAAACTTCCCTCCGGAGGGGGAAATCATCGCCATCGTCATCACCAACGCTCCTCTCATCAGGAGAGGGCAATCTCCATCAACATCTTCATCAGCACCATCTCCTCTCAAAACCTTAGTTCATCTCTTGTATCCAATTCTTGTCTCCAAGTCCGGGATTGGTGCTAGTAGGTTGCTAGTAGTGTTAATTACTCCTTGTAGTTGATGTTAGTTGGTTTATTTGGTGGAAGATCATATGTTCAGATCCTATATGCATATTAATACCCCTCTGATTATGAACATGTTTATGCTTTGTGAGTAGTTACGTTTGTTCCTGGGGACATGGGAGAAGTTTTGCTATTAGTAGTCATGTGAATTTGGTATTCGTTAGATATTTTGATGAGATGTATGTTGTCTCTCCTCTAGTGGTGTTATGTGAACGTCGACTACATGACACTTCACCATTATTTGGGCCTAGAGGAAGGCATTGAGGAGTAATAAGTAGATGATGGGTTGCTAGAGTGACAGAAGCTTAAACCCTAGTTTATGCGTTGCTTTGTAAGGGGCTGATTTGGATCCATATGTTTCATGCTATGGTTAGGTTTACCTTAATACTATTGTTGTAGTTGCGGATGCTTGCAATAGAGGTTAATCATAAGTGGGATGCTTGTCCAAGTAAGGACAGTACCCAAGCACCGGTCCACCCACATATCAGATTATCAAAGTATCGAACGTGAATCATAAGAGCGTGATGAAAACTAGCTTGACGATATTCCCATGTGTCCTCGGGAGCGCTTTTCTCTATATAAGAGTTTGTCCAGGCTTGTCCTTTGCTATAAAAAGGATTGGGCCACCTTGCTGCACTTTATTTACTTTTGTTACTTGTTGCTCGTTACAAATTATCTTATCATAAAACTATCTGTTACCACTTATTTCAGTACTTACAGAGAATATCTTGCTGGAAACCGCTTATCATTTCCTTCTGCTCCTCGTTGGGTTCGACACTCTTACTTATCGAAAGGACTATGATAGATCCCCTATACTTGTGGGTCATCAATACTCTTTTCTGGCACCGTTGCCGGCGAGTGAAGCGCCTTTGGTAGGTGGAATTTGGTAAGGAAAAATTTATATAGTGTGCTGAAATTTATTGTCACTTGTTATTATGGAAAGTAATCCTCTGAGGGGCTTGTTTGGGGTATCTTCACCCCGACCAGTAGAGCAAAGAGTTACTCCTCAACCTACTGAACCTACTGAAAATGAAAATGTCTGCTTTGAAATTCCTTCGGGTATGATAGAAAAACTGCTAGCTAATACTTTTGTAGGAGATGGAACAAAGCATCATGATGAGCACTTAACATATGTGGATGAAGTTTGTGGATTATTTAAGCTTGCAGGTGTACCCGGAGGTGTTGTTAAGAAGAAGGTCTTCCCTTTATCTTTGAAGGGAGATGCATCGACATGGTATATGCTATGTGATGATATGGGGTCATGGAATTACAAACGATTGAAATTGGAATTTCATTAGAAGTTTTATCCTATGCATATTGTTCATCGTGATCGCAATTATATATATAATTTTTGGCCTCGCGAAGGTTAAACAGAACAATGGAAAGGAAAATGTGATCAACACATTAATCAGAACAATGGAGACGAAAAATTGTGTTTACACACAAGTATTAGGAGTATATCCTTCCCATGGACAAGCAGAATATGGCATATAGGGTAGAAGAGCAAGTATCCAACCATTTAGATAAAGAGTCAAGGGATAATCAAGCTGTTACCCATACATCGATGTTTGGACAACTGACAAAGAAACATTTAGCATCGCGCTTCCAATGTTCCTGTTGAAGATCAGGATATCATAGTCATGCCTCGAGGTAGCAATGATTTGGTGTTTCAAATAAGGGCCAGACTTTGGATACACAAATGATCCTTCAGGAACAACTTATAGAACAAGCCTTACCATTTCCTCATGGAAGAATGGTTAACCTTGCTAAAATGGAAACTATAACAATAGGTCCTCCGGCCAGTTGTGCTAGGCATGACATCACCTTATCGGATCATATAAAGACCAATGTTATAATTCTTGGAAATATGTCCCAACCATCATATCTGCCGAGATTCAGACCTTATTGGTGCTAGGATACCTCAGACTCAAGACGCCTGAGATAAAAAGGTACGACATGAATTGACGAGAAGACCTCGTAAGATTATCGGGAAATGAACTATGGAAGCGAGCTTCGAAACAAGAGTTCATCAAGATTTCCAAAGGATTGATTTCCACCATTATGTGAACAAGGGAATATCATTTGTCGGATCAAATGATATAATGATGTATGCTCGAGGGAAACATACACAACTGAACAATGATAGAAGGGTGCACCCAGGAATTTGGACTAGGTAGCACGATCAATGTTCGAATGATGATTCAATAAGCAATAGACTTTAGAATGAAACTGCAGACCAATAACTTCAAAGCAATAGGGTTGCTAGAAGTTTAGAATTTACACATCACAGACCATTTGTCGGTATTCCGGTTAGAAACAACACGGAGACCAAGAAATGAACGCAAAAGGCGAGAGATATTACTATATCAAGAATTCTCAAGAGGTGGTAAAATTACCACGACATTCTTGACATAAAAGGTGGTAATATCCCAAGGTAAAGAAGAACAAATGCTGGATAGCAAGGATCTCAAGGTATAACACAAAACACGAATAAGTTTGTGTTGAACGGAAGGCAATAAAGTGGTCGGTGATAATACAAACCATTGAGGGGCGAGGATGGTATTTCTCATCAAGAATTCAATTTATATCTTGGAAGATCTCAGGATGTTGCTGATGACCACGACACATTTGTCGAGAGATTTCATGAAGATGTAATCGATCGGCGATGTCATCAAGTCAAATGATGATGCAGTGAAAGTCAAATAATACTTGAAGAAGAACTCATAAGAAATTATGCAGTTCCGTGATAATCTCGAGATACCGGAGGGGGTAATACTCGATGACAGATCAAAGTAGAGGTTGGACTGGGGTATTGCTCTACAGAAGACAAGCGCTTAAACTTGCACATGAAATGGTATTTAAAGGAGAACATGGTCGGAACCACGATTGCAAAAGGCCAGATCCCGGATATAAGATGAACTTATACCAAAGGAATAATTTAATTTAAGAGAAGCTTTAATGATAAGATCTACATCGTGTCCGTGGGCATGAACACAAAGTTCAAGGTCGACTCCCACTTCTCCAATGCATAACCTTTCATTCACTTCTCACTTTCGAAGAAGTTGTAGTGTGGAAATTTTATCTGGCAAAATACCAGAAGTGTATGACTTGTGAAATCTTTCGAGTTCACACAGTTTAGAGAAGGCATATGTTCAACCCATAGGGGTTTCTTAGAAACATATACTACAAGTTTCAAGAGTAAATATCACAAGCTCGAAAGTAGAGCAAGGTTGAGAGAGTAGATGATACAATTTACCAAAGGCATTATGTATCCGAGGGAAGGCTCACAAGGTTATTGAATATGAAGGACGCTGACAGATAAAATCCATTAAAGGATCTGCCGGTCCATAACAGAGCTGACGTGAGCATCGACACATAACCAGAGGAAGTAACAATGCAAAGGCATTGGATTATGGAAACAACTTACTAATCCAGAGCTCAAATGCAAAGGAATTATGATTTTCAAATCAAGGGATCAGAAGAAATGTTCTGATTAGGGATGGATAAGTTGAATAGCCTTAGGGGTACAATCGACGACAATTGGATTTGTTGAGAACCAGCTCATGTTTAAAATGACGTCTGAGCCGGAAAGATAATTTAAAAGGATCAACTGATGATTGCGTGCATTCGCACTCATGTTGAATCAAAGGGATCAAAATGACGGTGCCTAAGGATACTAACGAATATTGCCAGACATATGGAAATCATCCATCATGCAAGCAGACAAGTATTGCAGAGCAATAAGCTACTAAGGATTTTTGGAGGATCAAATAGTATTTCGATGACCATTGTGAAACACATGAACAACTGGGGGATGAGCGGATACTCGATAAGTGCAAGAATTATCCGTAGGGGTATTCAGGTGACAAAGAACAGCAAGGCAGTAAGCTCAAAGGATTATTGAAACAACGACGAGTATTTCAGGGTATCTTGTAATAACAAGACCAACTTGGAATAAAAGTAAGAACGACAGGTGTAAGTATTTATCCATAGGGATTTTTCGGTGGTAGGGAATTGCAAAAGCAACAGGCACAAGGTCTCGAGAAAATATCGGAGAGTATTGTCAGAATCTTCTGTTGAAGCAGTCGATCATCCGTAATGGAAGGGTTCTGCGGCAGGGAGTGGTAACGAGAACCTAGAGTTAGATTTTTTAGCAAAATCAGTTAACCCGAATAGAAGAGAGATCAGAGTCCCAGAGTATAGATCGAGGAATAAAAGATCCTAATAACACCCGATGGCGACGTGGTCCCAGGGGCCACACAACCAAGTTAGTAAAACAATTTTCATTGACTAGACTCAACTTCGGCCAAGGAGTGTGGAAGGGGGATTCCTACAGGCAGTCGGCTCTGATACCAACTTGTGACGCCCCCGATTTAATCATACACTAATCATACACGCAAATGTGTACGATCAAGATCAGGGACTCACGAGAAGATATCACAACACAACTCTACAAATAAAATAAGTCATACAAGCATCATATTACAAGCCAGGGGCCTCGAGGGCTCGAATACAAGAGCTCGATCATAGACGAGTCAGCGGAAGCAACAATATCTGAGTACAGACATAAGTTAAACAAGTTTGCCTTAAGAAGGCTAGCACAAACTGGGATACATATCGAAAGAGGCGCAGACCTCCTGCCTGGGATCCTCCTAAACTACTCCTGGTCGTCGCCAGCGGGCTGTACGTAGTAGTAGGCACCTCTCGAGTAGTAGTAGTCGTCATCGACGGTGGCGTCTGGATCCTGGGCTCCAACATCTGGTTGCGACAACCAGGTAGAAGGGAAAGGGGGAAAAGGGAGAGAAAAGAAACCGTGAGTACTCATCCAAAGTACTCGCAAGCAAGGAGCTACACTACATATGTACGCATTGGTATCAAATGGAATAAGGGCATCATATGTGGACTAAACTGCAGAATGCCGGAATAAGGGGGGATAGCTAGTCCTATCAAAGACTACGCTTCTGGTAACCTCCATCTTGCAGCAGGAGAAAAGAGTAGATGGTAAGTTCACCAAGTATCATCGCATAGCATAATCCTAACCGATGATCCTCCCCTCGTCACCCTGTGAGAGAGGGATCACCGGTTGTATGTGGCACTTGGAAGGGTGTGTTTTATTAAGTATCCGGTTCTAGTTGTCATAAGGTCAAGGTACAACTCCGGGTCATCCTTTTACCGAGGGACACGACTATTCGAATAGATCAACTTCCCTACAGGGGTGCACCACATTTCCCAACACGCTCGATCCCCTTTGTCCGGACACACTTTTCTGGGTCATGCCCGGCCTCGGAAGATCAACACGTCACAGCCCTACCTAGGCACAACAGAGAGGTCAGCACGCCGGTTTAAATCCTATGGCGCAGGGGTCTGGGCCCATCACCCATTGCACACCTGCACGTTGCTGACGCGGCCGGTGAGCAGACCTAGCAACCTCAATTACAAAGGAAGTTGCGTTATGCGGTCCAACCCGGCGCGCGCCGCTCAGTCGCTGATGTCACGAAGGCTTCGGCTGATACCACGATGTCGAGTGCCCATAACTGTCCCCGCGTAGATGGTTAGTGCGTATAGGCCAGTAGCCAGACTCAGATCAAATACCAAGATCTAGTTAAGCGTGTTAAGTATCCGCGAACGCCGACCAGGGCTAGGCCCACCTCTCGCCTAGGTGGTCTCAACCTACCCTATCGCTTCACCACAAAGATCCACACAGAGGGCCGTCAGGAAAGTATGTCCTTCCAGCCCCCAATTCGTGAATCAATCGCGGGTACTCCTCGAGCCAACCCGACTTTAGTCATCACATGTATCATGTATAAAGTATATAGAATATACCCGTGATCACCTCCCAAGTGATCACGACCCGATAGTATAGCATGGCAGATGGAACAAAATGTAGGGCCACTGATGATAAACTAGCATCCTATACTAAGCATTAGGATTGCAGGTAAAGGGAACAACAGTAGTAGCAAGGACAAGCTATGCATCAGGATAGGATTAACGGAAAGTAGTAACATGCTACACTACTCTAATGCAAGCAGTAGAGAGAAGAATAGGCGATATCGGGTTGATCAAAGGGTGGGGGGCTTGCCTGGTTGCTCTGGCAAGGAGGGGTCGTCAATACCGTAGTTGATCGGGGGTACCGGCAGCGGTCTGGGGGTCTACCGGAAAGAAGTAACGGAGGGGGAACACAATAAATAACAGAGCAAACAAAGCAACACAAAGCATAACATGGCAATGCGCGGTGCTAGGGGTGACCTAACGCAACATGAGGTGATACCGGTGAAGGGGGGAAACATCCGGAAAAATATCCCCGGTGTTTCACGTTTTCGGACAAATGAATCGGAGGGGGAAAGTTGCGTGTTTGCTATGCTAGGGATGTGTGGTGGACGAACAGGCTGCGTATTCGGATTCGTCTCGTCGTTCTGAGCAACTTTCATGTTCAAAGTTTTTCGATCCGAGCTACGGTTTATTTTATATTATTTTCTGAAGTTTTAAGCATTTAGAATTAATTTTAATAAACTGGTCAATGGTCAACAGTCAACAGAGTTGACTGGACAACAGGGTCAACAGACCCGCATGCCATTGCCTCAAACACTAACTAATAGAATATCTAACTAATTAGATTAGCTAATATTAGTTAGACTATTAACAGAATATTTAACTTAATTAAAATACCTAATTAACTAATTAATTAATTAATTAACATTATTATTTTTATTATCTTTTTTTAGTGACAGTAGTACTGGGCCACTGGACAGTGTCTAGCCGGACACGTCCAGGGCAGCACCACACATGGCCGGATAATGTCCAGGCCACACCCTATGGCGCGCCGGACATGTCCGGGCTGGACGGGGCACGCACGCGGCCAGCGGCCATGGCCGAGCCGGCCGGTGCGGTAGCCGCTGGGGTGCCGAAAGGGGTGAAGGG
>NC_041388.1:21774266-21814115 GCF_002162155.2 Triticum dicoccoides
CGCGTGGCTGTGCGGGCGAGCGGGAGCGGGGCGCGGCCGCCGGTGGCCATGGCCGGAGGGGATGACGCGATGGCGCGGCCAGGGCGTGTTGCGCTCGGCCAGTGGGGTGGCCACAGACGGCGTGGAGGGGCGCGGCGACCGGAAGGAAAAGGGGTGAGCAGGGCGGCGGGCGGCTCACATGGGGATGGGAGAGGCGGTGAGGGAGGGAGCCGGGGAGGCGGTCGGCGGCAGCGGGGTGGCCCGGCGATGGGGTGGGGTGCCAGTGGGGCGCCGTGTCGGGGAGGCGGCGGTGGAGCGCAGGATCGGGTCTCCTCCCGATCCAGAATGAAGAAGGGGGCTGGGTGAACAGTGGGCTGGTTTAGGGTTTGGGTGTGGTGGGCTAGGGTGGATGTCAGTGTCAAAACCGGCGGATCTCGGGTAGGGGGTCCCGAACTATGCGTCTAGGCCGGATGGTAACAGGAGGCAAGGGACACGAAGTTTTACCCAGGTTCGGGCCCTCTTGATGGAGGTAAAACCCTACATCCTGCTTGATTAATATTGATGATATGGGTAGTACAAGAGTAGATCTACCACGAGATCAGAGAGGCTAAACCCTAAAAGCTAGCGTATGGTATGATTGTTGTTCGTCCTACGGACTAAAACTCTCCGGTTTATATAGACAGGGAGAGAGCTAGGGTTACACAGAGTCGGTTACAATGGTAGGAGATCTTGAATATCGCATCGCCAAGCTTGCCTTCCACGCCAAGGAAAGTCCCTTCCGGACACGGGATGAAGTCTTCAATCTTGTATCTTCATAGTCCAGGAGTCCGGCCGAAGGTATAGTCCGGCCATGTGTGGATCAGGTCAGGTGCTCCGAACCTTCAATCATGTCTGGATCTAGCCTTCAAGGCCGATGGATGCCTTCCTCCGTCATGGAAGAAGACATCAAAAAGTTGAGGGAGGCCAGATATCTGACCGCCGAGGTTTTGCATCGGCTGCCTGCCCGAGGGCAGGCCGTCCCCTCCCCCAAACCCAACGAGAAGGTCGTGTTTGTCTCCCACTTCCTCCGAGGTCTAGGCCTTTCTCTGGATCCTTTCGTCAGGGGTTTGATGTTTTATTACGGGCTAGATTTCCATGATCTAGCCCCGGACTCCTTTCTTCATATCATGACATTTATTCTCGTGTGTGAGGCCTTCCTCCGGGTTACCCCTCACTTTGGCCTGTGGCTCAAGACCTTTGAAGTAAAGCCGAAGATGATCGAGGGGCAACATGCAGCGTGCGGAGGTGCCTCAATATGCAAGATGATGGGAGCTCCATGGCCCAAAGGTTCCGTTCCAGAGGTGTCTGAATTGTGGCAACAGGAGTGGTTCTACATCACGGCTCCTAGAAGTGCCAAGTGGGCGGCCCCCCCTGTTTTCCGCTCGGGCCCTCCACCACAACTGATGTCATGGATCAGCAGAGGTCCAAGCTGGGGTCTAGCCAAGGACGTGCCTATACTGCAAAGCCGGATTCGAGATCTCTTCAATGGAGATTTTAGTTTGGTTGCGGTAATACAAGTTATGCTGGTTCGTCAAGTCCAGCCTTGCAAATGCCGGCCCCTTCGCTTGTGGGAGTTCAATCCCGAGGGACCGCGTGTCATTCAAAATTTCCTCGGCCTGACGCACGAGGAGATGTACAAGTCATTCTTCGGACCTGAGGTAGAGTGTCCGGAAATCACCGAGGACGTGGGCCTGAGCAGTAACCGCGCCGCCGAACAGGTAAGGAATCTTTCGGCCGAACATACTATCTCTCATTTGTTACGAAGTTATTTCTGAGAGTTTGCTTTTTGACCAGGACTGGCTAACAAAGGCGAAGTTGATTTGGTGTTCGGCCCCCCTCCCTGAGGGTTTGGACAATCCGGTATTGGAAAAGATGCTCCAGGTTGCACCTTGCCCGGAGCCCTTGAAGGAAGATACTGGGGAGGATAATACGGGCGGACGCGCGCCCCCAACACTGCCCATTCTAACCGAGGGAGCGAGCATCTCCATGAAGGAAGACGACCGGAGGAGGAAAAGGACTGCGCCTGGGGATTTGGAAGCCGAAGCTTCCAAACGGGAGAAGAAGTCTCCCACAGATGGTCCTACCTTGGGGGGTGCTTTTGCCGCACAAAGTCCGTGGGGGGATCAATTCTCCAGCAAGTCGTAAGTGACCCGAAATACTTTAATAGTACAGGTATGCCATCTTTTTCTTCTGAGAAAAAATACCCACCGCGTATATCTTTGCAGTTCGGGCCTTGGCCCCTCTCAAATGAGCTCGTCTTCGGGGGATCTTCTTCCAGAGATGATGGAGAGCGAAACGCCTCCTCCGGACTCCTCCGCTCCGGAAGCGGGTGACCCTGAAGTGTCGTCGTGGAGGGCCTCTCCGAGTCCGGTGAGGCCAGAAGATAATCCCATTGACCCCCGAAGCTCCCGGTGTCCGGCTCCCGAAGAGAGCAGACAAAAGAGTCTGGCACCGTCTGGTGTGCGACCGGATGTTCTGAGAGAGCTGGTGGGGCGAGCGGCCATCTCAGATGAACACCGTATGCTGATGAATACGGTGATGGAGAGAATCTCGTCCGCCGAAAGCGGATTGCATGAAGCTTTTATGAGTCTACTGACAGGCTTTGAGGTACGTAAAATAATGTATGATAGTCCTGCACATGCTAGGTGTGCCCTGTGTAGATAGTAGCCCTTGAGACTCTGGTTGTCGTCGGAGACGACGATGAACAGAGGATCATATTCCCAGGTAATAACCATACTGCCTCTATGTGCAGGTGATGGAAGCTCCGGTGGCTAGCCAGACTAGCGAGTTTGCCCATTTAAAATGGAAGTTGGATGCGGCAGACGCCGACATCGAGCTTGTTAACAAAAGGCTTGACGAGGCACAGGGTAAGTGTCATTATCTGGTAAACGCCACATAGTAAGAGCAGCATGATGCCAGTATCTTTAATATGTTGTGACTACAGATGGAGCTGCCACTGTTGAAGCCTTGCGGGCAGAACTTGCCCGAGCCAAGGAACAAGCGAGGTTTGGTAATGCGGCTGCTTTGAAGGCGGCCGAAGAGTTGAAAGCCGAGAAGGCCGCGCATGGCGAGAGCCGAGATAAGATGGCCAAGATGGCCATAGAATTAAAAGCCGTCGCCAACCATTGCCGGGTTCTTGAAAAGGAAAACCTAGCGAAGGCATCGGACCTTGAGAAGGCTGCTGCGATGAGAAAAGACATCCGCTCTGCTATGAGGGCGAAGAAGGAGGAGCTGCGGGAAGCCGGGGATATTGTAGCTGGGAAATCCTTTATGTTGCGGAGGAAGTTCGGAGATCCACGGTATGCCCCTCTGGATCGGCTGTGGAGTTCGGAGGATGTGTATATGGATTTGGCGGCGAGCGCTGCCGATGCGGCCAAGTACTTCCAGGGTCAGACGGACCGTGAAGTGGACCAGCTGTTTTGGACACAATTCCATTCTCCCGAGCGTCCGCTTTCCTTGACTGACTAATTAGCCGAATGGGCCGAACTGAATAGGTTGTCCGGACTCGCCATGAGGTCTGTTGTGGATCAGCTATGGCCGGAAAGGCCAAAACCGAACAACTATTTCAGCTTGGTGCAGCAGTTCCTTGACGTGGTGCCACGCATTAATGCGATAAAGAGGTCGGCGTGCATAGAGGGCTCACGGATGGCCTTTGCCCGTGTTAAAGCATACTGGGCGGAGATGGATGCTACCACTGTTGCAGCACGGGATTCGGCCATAGGCCGAATGGCTGCTGAGCACTACTTTGAAGAAGTTCTTGAGGGTGCTCGTTTGATAGAGACCCAGTGCTCAAAAAATATTATGTTTGAGTGATATGTAATCTCATTGTAAGCGAAATGCTTTTATAAATTTTTATAAGGCTATTTTTATACTTTTGCCTAAAAGTAATATGATGCCTCCTGGGCGGCCGTTTATGTATACATGTCTATAACCTGAAAGATTGCAGCCGTCGGCTTCAACCCCCACGCATATAATGCGGAGGTGCTCGCAAAAAACATGCGTTCACACTTAACCCAATGTCTTGGTCCTATTAAGGAGGTGATAGCGGAGCGAGCGAGGCAATCGGACTATAATGCTTTAGCACTTTCACTTAGCCATAGGAGTTTGACAGTGGGGCTACTAGATAGCCCCTGGTGGCTCCGCACTCTCCTAATCCCGGGGTGCGTACATGCCTGGCCGGAAAACGGCCCTTCGTTAAGGCGGAGGAATTCTAACATTCCAACAGGTCATCGAGTGGTTGACCAGTCTCACGCTATATCATGACAGTCAGTTTTCGGCTTTCTCTACTGAGGTGCTCGTCCGGATGAACCAGGGCACAATCGCAGTAGTTCTCCTGGTGCTACCTTAGCCGGTAAAGCAGAACGTAAGGCACCAAAACACAGGAGCCGGGCAAACCCAACATTTGACCAAAGACAATGATTCGGAGCTGATGCATATAGGGCCAAACTCGTGACGCCGAACACTCCCTAAGGTATTCGGTCTTTGTGGTATAAACCGGGCATAAATAATGGCCTTTGTAAGAAGGCCCTTGTGTCCAGGTACGTGCATTGTTTTGGCGTGGCCACATGCCAAGACGTCAGCATCCTTCTCAACGGTGGATATGTATCAACAAGAGACAGTAAAAAAGGTTGACGCAGGGTCTTAATCTAAAAAGAATCCTTGGAGCGGGTCCCTGCTGCACGTCTGCGCCCGTGTCTCCGTTGTGCCGTATCCTGGACGGGTGTAGCACGATGATCGTCTGTAAAAGAGAGGAATTTAGGTGAAAAAGTTGTCGTGCAAAAAGATAGTTTTTAAAGAAACCATGTATAATACAAGATGAGAAAAAATTGCCACTTGTCTGCGCGCGTTGAGCCCCTTGTATTGACAAATATGGGTGTGACCATTTATTTGGTATAAATAGCGGCGCCGGACTTGATTAGTTGTGTTTGAGGTCTTGACGACCTATTGGATGCTTTCGCTGGTCCGGGCGCCTTTAGTGTGCGGCTGCCAAGGCAGCCGCACTCTCTTCGGCGCGCAGAGATCGCTTGATATTTCCGTTCACTGAAATGATGCCACGTGGACCGGGCATCTTGAGTGTGAGGGAGGCGTAGTGTGGTATTGCATTAAAGCGAGCGAAAGCATCGCGTCCGAGCAGTGCTTGATAGCCAATTTGGAACGGAGCAATGTGGAAGGTTAAATGCTCGCGATGGAAGTTATCGGGGGAGCCGAATATAACTTGTAGTAGGAGGGAGCCCGTACAACGAGCCCCTGGGCCTGGCCTTACTCCTTTAAAGGTAGTATTGCTATGGCGAATTTTTGTTGGGTCTAACCCCATCCCGCGGATTGTATCCTGATATATTAGGTTTAGATTGCTGCCACCGTCCATCAAGACTCGTGTGAAGTGATATCCGCCAATTACTAGGTCTAATACCAGGGCAACCCATCCTGCGCGTCGGATACTTGCTGAGTAATCACGATGGTCAAAAGTGATCGGTTGAGACGACCAGTGGCAGGACTTCGCGGTGACAGGCACTTGGGTATATTTTCCTGGGAGTGCCGCGTTGTTTTTTCCCTTGATCACGTGTAACGCGTTTACT
The DNA here is from genome assembly GCF_002162155.2 of Triticum dicoccoides. NCBI lineage: Eukaryota > Viridiplantae > Streptophyta > Magnoliopsida > Poales > Poaceae > Triticum > Triticum dicoccoides. The sequence goes on from NC_041388.1 coordinate 21,779,861, forward strand.
GTTTTGACTTCTGGTGGAAATTTCTTTTGTTCCCTAGTGTCTTGCTTGGGAGGCTCGTCCTCATCTTTACTTGGTGTATCCTCCCCCTTGTGTACGGCGTTGAGCTTGTCGGACTGCTTGAAGACCCAACATTCTCTATGGGTATGATTAGCAGGTTTACCAGGGGTACTATGGATCTGACATACTTGGTCCAGAATTTTGTTGAGGCTGGACAGTTCATCCCTGGTGCCTTTAGAGGGCGGCTTTTGCTGACCTGGCCGAGAGCTTTTGAATCCGACGTTTATTGCCGTGCCCTTCGTGCTGTATTCTTTATTCCAGCGTTTGTTATTGCTGTTGCACCGTGATTTCCTGTTTCCATCTCTAACTTCAGATGTACTGGGGTCGCTGGTGCTGCATCTGGCTAGCTAGCCGTCCTCACCCGCGCAAAAGCGGGTAATGAGGCTTGTTAATGCGGCCATCATTCTCGGCTTATTTTGGCCGAGGTGTCTGGCGAGCCATTCGTCACGGACGCTATGCTTAAAAGCTGCCAAGGCTTCGGCATCCGGACAGTCGACAATCTGGTTCTTTTTAGTAAGAAACCTGTTCCAAAGCTTTCGGGCTGACTCTCCGGGCTGTTGAGTTATATGACTCAAATCGTCCGCATCCGGAGGTCGGACATAAGTCCCTTGAAAATTTGCCCGAAAGGCATCTTCGAGCTCTTCCCAACTTCCAATGGAGCTTTCGGGGAGGCCTTTAAGCCAGTGACGAGCTGGCCCTTTGAGCTTGAGGGGTAAGTACTTGATGGCGTGGAGATCATCTCCTTGAGCCATATGGATATGAAGGATGTAGTCCTCACTCCAGACCCCACGGTCTGTTGTTCCGTCGTATGTCTCTATGCTTACGGGTTTGAATCCCTCTGGAAATTCATGGTCCAGCACCTCATCGGTGAAACATAGGGGGTGTGCGGCACCCCTGTAGATGGGTGTACCATGTTGTTCGGATGTTTGTTGTGTTGCATTGTATGCTGGGGCGCGCTTGCGTGGTCCATAGATGGATCTTGTTGCACCGTCCTTTGGGTGCGAGCCCTCGCATGGATCGCGTGTTGTATTGTGAGTGGTGTTGTATGCCGCTCTGTGTTGGTAGAGGGGTCGTCTATCCGGCCAGGTGGCTGCTTTGATGTTTGGTTGTGGGGGGTCTGAGGCCTCCTCATCGAATTCAGGTAGCAGCTTCCGCTTTGGGTAGCTCTTGGAGGGGCCATTGTCGCCGTACCTCGTTGTTGTGTTGATTATTTTACTCCATCTGATTTGGAGTGTGTCTTGCGCAGCCTTGAGCCTTTGCTTCTGCTTTTTAAGACTCCTCGCGGTGGCAACAAGCCTTTTACGGGCATTCTGCTGCTCCGGGTGCCTATCCGGCGTTATGTTGTCCGGACTATTATCCTTGATAGAATTTGTTTGTTCGGTTTGATTATCCAGATTGCCATTGTCCGACAGCGGTTCGCCCTACTCCAGCGCTGGGTCTGTGTGATCGTTATTTCTGTCGAGGCGGGATTTGGGGCGGCGCTTGCATCGCCGCTTTGACTGCTTCTCGAGGGAACAAGCCTTCGGTGCGTCCTTCCGCTCCTCGTCGTCATATTTTGGTGCGTCCACCATGTATACGTCATATGATGAGGTGGGCGTCCAGCACCCTGTGGGCGGTGGTTCTTCTTCGCCTCCCGCATCGTCGTCCATACCGTCGATGTTTTCAGAGTCGAAGTCGAGCATGTCGGTTAAATCGTCGACAGTGGCTACAAAGTGGGTGGTGGGTGGGCGTCGAATTTCTTCGTCTTCCGCATCCCAATCCTGCTGGCCATGATCCGGGCAGGGCTCTCTTGACAAAGAGAGAGACTTTAGTGATTTCATAATATCACCGAAGGGCGAGTGCTGAAAGATGCCCGCGACGGTAAACTCCATGATCGGCGCCCAATCGGATTTGATCGGCAGTGGTGCGGAAGGTTCGGAGTCCGGGGAGGAGTCCGGCTCCTTGGAGTCACGAGTCTCGCGGAGTGCGGGGCTGGTGTTCGGCTCGATCATCGTTGGGATCGCAGCCCTCGAGGCGGCGTCCAACCACCCATCCTCGATCGGCGCAGTTGGCTCCGAATTAAGGGTCGAAGCCGATGCGGGTGTGGCCTCCAGGGCACTGTTCGGCGGCAGAGCTAGATCATGCCCGTCGTGACAGTGCGGCGTGCTCGGCAGTGGCTCGACTCCGTAGAAGATCAAGTCCCCGCGGATGTCAGCCGTGTAGTTTAAACTTCCAAACCTGACCTGACGGCCAGGGCGTAGCTTTCGATCTGCTCCAGATGGCCAACCAAATTAGCCCGCAGTGCAAAGCCGCCGAAGACAGACGAGGAGACAAGTTTCACCCTGGACCGCATCACTATCGATGATAGTAGGAGCCATCAAGCCTGACGGCAACGACACAGAGGAACTCTCAATGAAAGCACCAATGTCGGTGTCAAAACCGGCGGATCTCGGGTAGGGGGTCCCGAACTGTGTGTCTAGGCCGGATGGTAACAGGAGGCAAGGGACACGAAGTTTTACCCAGGTTCGGGCCCTCTTGATGGAGGTAAAACCCTACGTCCTGCTTGATTAATATTGATGGTATGGGCAGTACAAGAGTAGATCTACCACGAGATCGGAGAGGCTAAACCCTAGAAGCTAGCCTATGGTATGAGTGTTGTTCTGTATGTTGTCCTACAGACTAAAACCCTCCGGTTTATATAGACACCGGAGAGGGTTAGGGTTACACAAAGTCAGTTACAATGGTAGGAGATCTACATATCCGTATCGCCAAGCTTGCCTTCCACGCCAAGGAAAGTCCCTTCCGGACACGGGACGAAGTCTTCAATCTTGTATCTTCATAGTCCAGGAGTCCGGCTGAAGGTATAGTCCGGCCATCCGGACACCCCCTAATCCAGGACTCCCTCAGTGGAGGTGGTGGCCATATAGGCCATAGGTAGTGGGCCGGCCAGCTGGGCCTCACGGCCCAGTTGGCCAGGGGGGTTTTTGTTTATTACATTTTAGGTTTTTGTTTTATTTGCCAACTCAGATTTAATTCATTTCACAAATGCTTGGCCATGAAAAATGTAGGACCACAATCTAAAATTATCATAAGAATTTTGCCCACTGCGACAAAAAGTTTTACCTAAAAAAATAGTTTGGCAATTATAATAATTATCAAAGCCATTAAAATAATTGTTTTGTTGCTCTTCAAAACGTTTGGGCATTTTAAACATATCATTTAACATCGAATCTAGCATGACAAATATTCAGAGAATATTTGCCACATGATGAACATTTTAGTTCATATGTTAGTGAGTTTGAAATATGCAATTATAATTTGAATTTGAATTTGAATCATTTTCGAACCAACGTGAATTTGTGACCGTGGTGACGTGGCATCATTAGTAGGAAATGACTGTAGTAGGATTACCCGAGCGTCACACTTGACATCGTGGTTCATCCGATGAGATCATCGTGGAACATGTGGGAGCCAATATGGGTATCCAGATCTCGCTATTGGTTATTGCCCGGAGAGATGTCTCTATCATGTCCGCATGGTTCCCGAAACCGTAGGGTCTACACACTTAAGGTTCGGTGACGCTAGAGTTGTTATGGGAAATAGTATGTGGTTACCGAAGGTTGTTCGGAGTCCCAGATGAGATCCCGGACGTGACGAGGAGTCCCCGAATGGTCTGGAGGTGATGATAGATATATTGGACGAAGGGTATTGGAGTTCGGAATTGTTCCGGGGGTACCGGGTGATGACCAGCATGTCCGAAAGGGGTTTCGGAGGCCCCAACAAGCGTTGGGGGGCCTTAGGGGCCAAGGGGATGGGGCACATCAGCCCACTAAGAGGCTGAGTGCTCCTCCCACCCCATCTCACGTAACTTGGAGAGGTGGGGGCGCCTCCCCTAGGGCAGCCACCCCTCCCGGCTTGGGGGGCAAGTTTCCTCGGGGTGGGGGTGCCCAAACCCATCTAGGGTTTCCCCTGTGGCCGCCGCCCCTCCCCTAGGGAACCCTAGGGCGCCTCCTCCACCCCCTTCCCCCTATATATAGTGAGGGAGAGAGAGGGCAGCCATACCCTTCCCCTGGTGCAGCCCCTCCCCCTCTCCTACACCTCCTCCTCCTCCTCCTCCTCCTCCGTAGCACTTGGCGAAGCCCTGCCGGAGAAACACGAGCTCCATCACCACCACGCCGTCGTGCTGTCGGAGTTCTCCCTCAACTTCTCCTCTCCCCTTGCTAGATCAAGAAGGAGGAGACATCCCCGGGCTGTACGTGTGTTGAACGCGGAGGCGCCGTTGTTCGTCGCTTAGATTGGAATCGACCCTGATCTGAATCGCCGCGTGTATGACTCCACCAACCGCGTTCTTGTAACGCTTCCGCTAGCGATCTTCAAGGGTATGAAGATGCACTCCCTCTCTCTCGTTGCTAGTATCTCCTAGATTGATCTTGGTGACACGTAGGAATTTTTTTTGAATTATTGCTACGTTCCCCAACAGTGGCATCATGGGCTAGGTCTATGCGTAGATTCTATGCACGAGTAGAACACAAAGCAGTTGTGGGCGATGATTTGTTCAATTTGCCTACCATTACTAGTCTTATCTTGATCCGACAGCATTGTGGGATGAAGCGGCCCAGACCGACCTTACACGTACGCTTACGTGAGACTGGTTCCACCGACTGACGTGCACTTGATGCATAAGGTGGCTGGCGGGTGTCTGTCTCTCCCACTTTAGTCAGATCGGATTCAATGAAAAGGGTCCTTATGAAGGGTAAATAGCAATTGGCATATCACCGTTGTGGTTTTGCGTAGGTAAGAAACGTTCTTACTAGAAACCCATAGCAGCCACGTAAAACATGCAACAACAACTAGAGGACGTCTAACTTGTTTTTGCAGGGTATGCTATGTGATGTGATATGGCCAAAAGGATGTTGTCGGTGTCAAAACCGGCGGATCTCGGGTAGTGGGTCCCGAACTGTGCGTCTAGGACGGATGATAACAGGAGGCAGGGAACACGATGTTTTACCCAGGTTCGGGCCCTCTTGATGGAGGTAAAACCCTACGTCCTGCTTGATTAATATTGATGATATGGGTAGTACAAGAGTAGATCTACCACGAGATCAAGGAGGCTAAACCCTAGAAGCTAGCCTATGGTATGATTGTTGTATATGGAGTTGATTGCCTACGGACTACAACCCTCCGGTTTATATAGACACCGGATAGGGTTAGGGTTACATATAGTCGGTTACAATGGTAGGAGATCTTGAATATCTGCATCGCCAAGCTTGCCTTCCACGCCAAGGAAAGTCCCATCCGGATATGGGACGAAGTCTTCAATCTTGTATCTTCATAGTCCTGGAGTCCGGCTGAAGGTATAGTCCGGCTACCCGAACACCCCCTAATCCAGGACTCCCTCAGTAGCCCCCAAACCAGGCTTCAATGACGACGAGTCCGGCGCGCAGATTGTTCGGCATTGCAAGGCGGGTTCTTCTCCAAATCCTATGTACCTGTAGGAATAATGTCCAATTTTTGTAATGTAGCGCTCCTCGGCTCCCACGCCCAATAATGGCCGTCTTCCACGTGTCAAACAAATGCGAAAAGCCAGGGCATTTTTACATCCACACCCCTAGCCGTATAAACGAGCCGCCTATTTAACGGGATGGGGATTTAGGTCCAAACCACATCTTCTCCTCTTCGCGAGTTATCATCAGAGCGCTTCTAGCAAAGGTCCATTCCAACATGACCAGCCGTCGCAGCTCCTCCCCTCACCCCTCCGGTCCCAAACCCGGGGACTGGGAGAGTTGCACCATCCCGCATAGCGAGTTAGTGTCGCTTCAGGCCAAGGGATTTCTCCCTCAGGCATACATGGTCCCGGTCCGAGCCGGTCTCGCCACCTATAATGGCGGAAAACAAGCGGAGAGCACCCCCAATCCTTCTAAAGGAGAGCGGGTGTGCCTCGTCCCCTATCTAATAAGGGGACTGGGGTTTCCAATTCATCCATTTCTCCGCGGGCTTCTGGAGTTCTACGGCCTCCAGCTGCACAATCTCACGCCCGCCTCCGTATCACATATTGCGGGTTTCGTCGCCCTTTGCGAGCTATTTTTAGGCGTTGAGGCTCATTTCGCGCTGTGAAAGAGGTTATTCTGCCTGGTGCCCCGTTCTCAAGAGGGGTCTATATACCAAGTGGGCGGAGCCGAAGTATGGCGCATCGCCAGGACCGGATACCTATCCGGAACCCCAAAGAAGGCGTCCGAGGACTGGCCTTCGAAATGGTTTTACATAGATGACGTCCCGCTACCGGACCCTATCCGGGTCGGTCTCCCTGAGTTCAACAGTGCTCCATTGAAGAAATGCTTGACCTGGCGTCCGCGGAGCTCTCAGAGAGAAAGCGACAGAGACGTCCTTTACCTGATGGGCCGGATAAGACTGTTGGCTCATTCCGGACTAACCAGGATTGGAGTCATGGTCGCATGCATTATGCGGGGGGTGCAGCCGCTTCAATATAGAGGCCACCCCATGTGGGATTTCAACGGGGAGGATGGCGCCACACGTTACAGTCGTAAGGGGCCGGCCTCAGCCGCCGCCTTAGTAAAGATCTTATCCTCTTTGTACAAGGGAGAAAAGGAGGAATTCCTCTGCGTCAACCCGTGGGCCGGATTCAGTATGTACAATCCTCCAAGTTGGGTAAGTGAACAATTGCGCTTGCCCATTCGTTTTATACTCCCATGGTTAGATAGGTAGTCTAACGACTTCAATGCAGGAACTGCGACAGGAGGTAAAGGATATAAGCAGCCGCCCTCCACAGCCCGAGGACCCAGAACGGTCCCTCAATCCGGACTTCGAAGAGGATCCGGACATATCGGTGGAGCTTATCAACGGGGTGTTCCATCAGCTAAGCAAGGACAATACCTTGGTAGCCATTACGGCGGATTACCCAGGGTTAATCCCGGCCTCCCAGGTGACAAAAACCGGGGTCTTATTCCCTTAAAAGAGATTCCACCCTCACGTAGCCCGGTGTTTCTGACGACAGCCATGTTTTGCAGGGGAGATTTCCGAGGCAGGAGGCCGAACCTGCGGCGGCTAGCCAACGAGGGGCCGCAAGGCCCCGTGGGGCAAAAAGGAATGAAGTCCGGACTGAGATGCCGGCGCAAAGGTATAGTGCACCCTCTGTTTCCCTGGAGTTATTCTGTCAGGGCATATTAACGTTCGTGCTATCTTCAGAATGAAGAGACCTCGCCGGACTACATCCGGAGAGGTTGCCAATCGCGCCTCCAGCAGCCAGGCTCCATCGTATGGCCAGGAAGCGGAGATGAGCACAAGGCGCGCACCGGACGCTCCTCCAACAGAGGATGCGGACAGGTTGTCTGCCACAAATTCTGAAGTGGAGAGTGCCATGAACCACAGGCGTCGCCGAACAATTCTACGCGACGCTTGTTTCTCCCAAGAGGCTTTAGATGCCTTTAATTCGTGAGATGCGTACCTCCGTGCCGCTCAAAATGGTTTAGCCAGAGCCACAGAGCAGTATGTAAAAGACATACGGGCAAGAAAATTTTGGTTATATATATATATATATATATATATATATATATATATATATATATATATATATATATATATATATATATATATATATATATATGCCAGTAGCCCCCGAGACTTGAAGCAGTTAGAGCAACTGATTTAAGGATCATTTAATATGCAGCTTCTTACAGAGAAGAATACCGTACTGTCCTAGGAGCTGGAAAAGTGCAAGGCCCAACTAGAGGCCGCACTAGCCGCAGCAGGGGAGCCCAAAGAGACCCCCTCAGGTAAGATACACTTTGAAAGATTAGTATTGTGCGGTGTGGGTGCAAATGTGACAAACCATGTTGCAGATGGCGCCGAACTCGATCCGGAAAAGCAACAACTCTTACACCGGCTAAAGGCCGGTGAGATTACGTTGACAAAGGTGAGGCGAGAGAAGAATGATATTCAAGATGCCAACACCCGGCTGGACGTCAAACTTAAAGATGTTCGTGGCTAGCTGTCGGACTCCACGAAGGAGAATCAGCGGCTTTGACGCGGCATATTTAGTAAGTGCTTGAACGAACTTTGAAAAAAGAGTTCGGCGAGGAAGTCGACTAACAGAGTAATGTCTATAGGTATGCTCACATGTCGTCCTGCAGAGGAGATGCCCGGTTCTACGGGTGACCTTCTTCCCGAACTCACGCAACTGCACGAGCGAATTCGGCAGGCGATGCGAGGCGTTGCCCAAGCCTTATGGCCTGCCCACTCCATGCCCGAGGGCCTTGGAGAGCTTGCGGAGAAGCTGAAGGGAGCTCGGCGGCGCTTCCGGTTGTGGAAGATATCGGCCTGGCAACAAGGCGCTAGGGAGGCCTGGGCCATGGTGAAGACCCGTTTTACGAAGTCTGACCCAAACCACATGGCCGAGGTCGGACCAGTCGGGCCTGACGGGAAGGAGATCCATGTAAGCTTAGTATACGGCCAAGTAGAGTTAGCCGCGAAGTATTTCCAGCAGGACTGTAAATTAGACAGCCTGTTAGATGGTATAGAAGAGGAATACAATCAGTCAGAATGACTATGTAATTTTGAATTGACATGTGTAATGCCTTCTAGCCGGATTGTAGATCGTTTGTTGTTGCCGACCTTTTCGCTTCAACCTCGGGATCTGATGGTGCAGAGTGTGTCCGAATACCATAGCGGTTATATAAGAACCGTGGTATGCGTGGAGACCAGGCGTAGGGGTCATTAGTGCTTTATCAGACAAGTGCCCAACTAGTTATGTTATATTACATGGTTAGTAAGAAACATCTTCCAGAGAGAATAGTTCCGTTAGGGGTTCCTTTCGCTGGGAGGCATGCCCTAAAGTGCATGTCTGGACTGCATAAAAAGACGCAGAAAAAAGCATCTGGGGGCGCATAAAATGAGTAAAAAGATCATATTTTATCTCACCGACCGAATATTCCCTTAAGAACGCTAGCTTTCGGCTTCACCCAGTCTGAGGTACACATCCGGCTGACCCGGCAGTAACAATCGCAGAGGTGCTCCCTTTACCGCCTAGTCGAACAATCGGGAACGTAGGGGTAAGCACAGAGCCAGGCAACCCAGCTTGGCCAAAACTTAAGTCATGTCGATGCATATAATGGTGAACAAAAAGGTACATGCAGAAGTTTGACGCATGTGTTGGGCGTGAAGCCCGTATAAATAAGCTTCTGTTAAAGAAGCCCCCAGGTTTAATGAGCGCGAGTGGCGCGTCACTAGATGAGCCTTTAAGGGCTATAAAAGAAAAGAGGGGAAGGAGAGAAATGTAAGACAGAAAAATGCAAAAAATGGACAGAGGAAGGAGACGAACACAGAGTCCGGCGCTAGGCATAGAATCTTCGGAGACGGGTGGCGTTCCACGGGTTCGGCTCGAGTCGGTTATCCGACGCATCTCGCAGGCGGTACGCCCCGCCAGTCAGGACTTGGTCGATTATGAATGGACCTTCCCACTTGGGCTTGAGTTTTTCCTTTTTCCTATCCGGCAGGCGTAGAACTAGTTCGCCAACATTGTAATTTTTGGCCCGTACTTCTCTGCTTTGATATTTTCGGGCCTGCTGTTGATAAAATGCGGAACGGGCTTTTTCCACGTCACGCTCCTCCTCCAGGGCGTCCAAGTTGTCCTGCCGATCGAGCTCGGCTTCTCTTTCTTCGTACATGCGCACTCTAGGTGAGTCATTAATTATGTCGCAGGGCAGAACTTCCTCTGCGCCGTACACCATAAAAAATGGTGTGTATCCGGTGGTGCAATTTGGCGTGGTCTGCAGCCCCCATAGCACGGAGTCGAGCTCCTCTACCCAGTGCATGTTAGATTCCTTGAGGGACCGCACCAGTCTGGGTTTAATGCCGCTCATGATAAGACCATTTGCACGTTCGACCTGGCCGTTGGTTTGTGGGTGATAGACGGAAGCATAATCGAGCTTGATGCCCATGTTTTTGCACCAGAGTTTTACCTCGTCAGTGGTAAAGTTTGTACCGTTATCGGTTATGATGCTGTGGGGGACGCCATAACGGTGTACAACCCCGGATATGAAGTCTATCACAGGTCCGGATTCTGCCGTTTTAACAGGCTTGGCTTCTATCCATTTGGTGAATTTATCCACCATGACCAGTAAGTATTTTTTCCTATCGGTCCCACCTTTAAGGGGTCCGACCATGTCAAGCCCCCAGACCGCAAAAGGCCAGGTGATGGGTATAGTTTGGAGTGCGGTGGGTGGCATATGGCTTTGGTTGGCAAAAAGTTGGCAACCAGCGCATCGTTGGACTAGGTCCTGAGCGTCTGCCCGGGCCGTCGGCCAATAAAAGCCTGTACGGAAAGCCTTGCTAACAAGGGACCGAGCAGCAGCGTGGTGACCACCGAGTCCGGCATGAATTTCAGCCAGAAGGTTCCGCCCTTCCTCTTCGGAGATGCACCTTTGAAGGACTCCGGTAGTGCTTTTCTTATATAGCTCTCCCTCATGGACTCTATAGGCTTTAGATCGCCGCACTATGCAGCGGGCCCCGTTTTGGTCCTCCGGGAGTTCCTGCCTAGCAAGGTAGGCTAGGAATGGTTCTGTCCACGGGGTGATGACCGCCATTATTACGTGGGCCGAAGGTGTAATTTCATTGGCAGAGCCTCCAATTGTGTCAGATTGTTCGGCGTCGAGTGGTGCGGCTGGGTCCGGGCTGTTATTTGCGGGTTCCCCCTCCCATGCTACGGATGGCTTGAACAATATTTCCAAAAAGATGTTGGGGGGGGGGACTGCATCGCATTTTGCTCTGATGCGTGCCAGGACGTCCGCTGCTTGATTGTTTTCTCGGGCTATATGGTGAAACTCCAGCCCTTCGAACCGAGCTGACATTTTTAGGACGGCGTTGCGGTAAGCTACCATTTTTGGGTCCTTGGCGTCGAAGTCTCCATTTATTTGGGATATCGCGAGGTTTGAATCCCCGCGTACCTCTAGGCGCCAGATACCCATGGATACTGCTATCCGGAGACCATGTAGGAGGGCCTCATATTCGGCTGCATTGTTGGAATCCATGTACATGATTTGGAGCACATATTGGACTGTGTCTCCTGTGGGGGACGTCAGGACGACGCCAGCCCCCAGTCCGGCCAACATTTTGGAGCCGTCGAAATGCATAATCCAGTTTGAATATGTGTTGTACTCTTTAGGGAGCTCGGCCTCCGTCCATTCTGCGACGAAGTCGGCCAAAACTTGTGATTTAATAGCTCGCCGTGGCTTATAGGTTATATCGAACGGGGGAAGCTCGATGGCCCATTTTGCAATCCGGCCCATTGCGTCGCGGTTGTTGATAATATCGTTGAGTGGTACTTCCGTGGCTACTGTTATGGAACACTCTTGAAAGTAGTGTCGTAGCTTCCGGGATGCCATGAATACTGCGTATGCAATCTTTTGACAATGCGGGTACCGTGATTTGCATGGAGTGAGGACAGAGGATACGTAGTAGACCGGCCTTTGAAGGGGGAATTTGTGTCCATCCGTTTCCCGCTCGACAACGAGCACTGCACTGACAACTTGATGTGTTGCTGCAATGTACAATAACATTGGTTCGCCGATGTTCGGCGTGGCCAGGACTGGGTTTGTTGCCAATATGGCTTTTATTTCATGAAGTCCGGCCGTGGCGGCCTCCGTCCACTTGAAGTGTTCGGTGCGCCGAAGGAGGCGATAGAGGGGTAGTGCCTTTTCTCCCAAGCGGGAGATGAAGCGGCTTAAAGCCGCCACGCATCCGGTTAATTTTTGTATTTGTTTGAGGTCCTTTGGGATATCCAATTGTGACAAGGCTCGGATCTTGGCTGGATTTGCTTCAATTCCTCTACCGGATACAATGAAGCCCAAGAGCTTTCCGGCTGGAACGCCGAAGACGCATTTTTCCGGGTTGAGCTTGATGTCATATTTTCGGAGGTTATCGAATGTAAGCCTCAAGTCGTCTACTAGAGATTCGACATGTCTTGATTTGACGACCACATCATCAACATACGCCTCCACTATTTTGCTGATCTGATTTGCCAGACATGTCTGGATCATGCGCTGATATGTTGCGCCGGTGTTTTTCAGCCCGAAGGGCATTGTGTTGAAGCAGAATGGGCCGTATGGTGTGATGAATGCTGTTGCGGCTTGGTCTGATTCTGCCATCTTGATTTGATGGTATCCGGAGTATGCGTCAAGGAAACACAACGAGTCGTGTCCTGCGGTGGCATCGATAATTTGATCGATACGGGGGAGGGGAAGGGATCCTTTGGGCAAGCCTTGTTGAGGTCTTTAAAATCGACACACAGGCGCCAGGATTTGTCCTTCTTTGGTACCATCATGAAGTTTGCTAGCCAGTCCGGATGTTTTATGTCTCTAATGAATCCGGCCTCCAATAGCTTGGCTAGCTCCTCTCCCATAACCTGTCTCTTGGGTTCGGAAAAATGCCGAAGGGCTTGTTTGACAGGTTTGAATCCTTTTAGGATATTTAAGCTGTGTTCGGCCAGCCTGCGTGGGATCCCTGGCATGTCTGAAGGGTGCCAGGCGAAAATGTCCCAGTTCTCTCATAGGAACTCTCGCAGTGCAGCGTCTACATCAGGGTTCAGTCATGCCCCGATGGAAGCTGTTTTATTGGGGTCCATTGGATGGACCTGGAATTTGACTATTTCGTCAGCTGGCTTGAAGGATGTGGATTTGGATCTCTTATCGAGTATCACATCATCCCTGTTAACCGTGGAGCGCAGCGCAGTCTGTTCCTCGGTCGCTAAGGCTTCGGATAGTGCCTCAAGGGCTAATGCGGCCGTCTTGTTTTCGGCGCGGAGTGCTACGTCCGGATCACTAGCTAGAGTGATAATTCCGTTCGGCCTGGGCATCTTAAGCTTCATGTACCCGTAATGGGGTATTGCCTGGAAGATTGAGAATGCTTCCCGTCCCAGTAAAGCGTGATATCCGCTTTTGAACGGGGCCACCTGAAACGTGACTTCTTTGGACCTGTAATTATTCGGCGTGCCGAACACCACATCTAGTGTGATTTTTCCTGTGCAGCGCGCTTCCCGACTGGGGATTATTCCTCTAAAGGTTGTGCTGCTTCGCTCGATGCGGTTCCAGTCTATTTCCATTTTTTGAAGGGTTTCCTCATAAATGAGGTTCAGTCCGCTGCCTCCATCCATGAGCACCTTGGTGAGGCGAAAGCCGTCCACTATGGGACTGAGGACCAATGCGGCTGATGCTTGGGCTGTTCGGAATCTAGGTTCATCACTTGCGTTGAAGGTAATAGCAGTGTCGCTCCATGGATTTATTGTTGCAACTTGATAGACTTCGGCGAGGCCGCGGAGTGTTCTTTTTCGCATACTGTTTGATGCGAAAGTCTCGAAGACTGTGAGAACGGTACTAGTGTCCTCGGGCTGGCTTTCTGCGGCCTCCAGAATTAAGAGGTCCTCGCCAATTTTGGCCACCTGCCGGAGTATCCAACATGCTCTAAGGCTGTGAGTTAGTGTGGCGTCCTCTGTACTGTGGATTCAACAGGGTCCATCAAGCCACCTTTCCAGTACGGTTCCATGCCCTGTAGAGGGTTTTGGCTTTTTGGTGTTTATCCCGGGTGTCCTATGATGATGCACCCTCTTAGTTCGGACGGGATTACTATTCAAGGCCGAATTATCGCAAAATTTTATTTCGGTTTTCCAGGCGCTTTCCATCACACAGTATTTTTGTACTATGGACGCCAAGTCAGTGAAGCGTGTAATATCACGACGACTTACGACGTTAAGGATTCCCTCGTCCGTGCAATTACTGCAGAAAATTGAGATTGCATCTCCCTCGCGGCAATCCTTTATCCTGTTCATAACCAGGAGGAATCTGGCCTAGTAATGATGTACTGTTTCCTCGGGCCTCTGCCTGATTTGGGAGAGATCGCTTATGTTCGGGTGGGCAGGTGTCGTTGAATCTGAAACCTCACCCAATCCAAGATTCAGAGGCCGAAGAGTTTCCGAACTCTGAAGTTCGGATTCTTGGATGTTGTCCAACGAATCTAGCCCGTTGCCTGATCCTAAGCTCAGGTCTTGAGTTACATCCTCCTCTCCGCGGGTATCCGGCTTGGAGGAGTCGGGAATTCAGACGTAGCTAGTACTTAAAATAGATGAAGGGTCGCTGCATTGCGCCTCTACCACGGCAACGTGGTGGGTGACTTGGGGAGAGTTAATTTCTCTTAGATCGGGTTTAAGCCCAACCTGGTCGTAATCCGTAGCGACCCCCAGGGCAGCGATGCGATCCAAGAGCTCGTTTACGGAAGAGAGCTCCATTGGATCTAGCTGCTCGACGAGCTCCGAGATGACATGTAGGTTACTTTTGATGACCCGAGAGGTCACCGTCGGCACAACAGCCGAACAGGCGGTCATGAGGAAACCACCTAGCCGGAGGGTTTGGCCGACAGCCAAGGCTCCCTTAGCAACGGCGCCGTCTTTAAAGACGGGAGGAGGCATCCTTCCTGATTGTGACGGCACAGAGGAACTCTCAATGAAAGCACCAATGTCGGTGTCAAAACCGGCGGATCTCGGGTAGTGGGTCCCGAACTGTGCGTCTAGGCCGGATGGTAATAGGAGGCAGGGAACATGATGTTTTACCCAGGTTCGGGCCCTCTTGATGGAGGTAAAACCCTACGTCCTGCTTGATTAATATTGATGATATGGGTAGTACAAGAGTAGATCTACCACGAGATCAAGGAGGCTAAACCCTAGAAGCTAGCCTATGGTATGATTGTTGTATATGGAGTTGATTGCCTACGGACTACAACCCTCCGATTTATATAGACACCGGATAGGGTTAGGGTTACATATAGTCGGTTACAATGGTAGGAGATCTTGAATATCCGCATCGCCAAGCTTGCCTTCCACGCCAAGGAAAGTCCCATCCGGACACGGGACGAAGTCTTCAATCTTGTATCTTCATAGTCCGGGAGTCCGGCTGAAGGTATAGTCCGGCTACCCGAACACCCCCTAATCCAAGATTCGGATGAATGATATATGTGATGTATGAGATTGATCATGTTCTTGTAATAGGAATCACGACTTGCATGTCGATGAGTATGACAACCGGCAGGAGCCATAGGAGTTGTCTTAATTTATTTATGACCTACGTGTCAATGAAAATGCCATGTAATTACTTTACTTTATTGCTAACCATTAGCCATAGTAGAAGAAGTAATAGTTGGCGAGGCAACTTCATGAAGACACGATGATGGAGATCATGGTGTCATGCCGGTGACGATGGTGTTCATGCCGCGCCTCGAAGATGGAGATCAAAAGGCGCAAGATGATATTGGCCATATCATGTCACTTTATGATTTTCATGTGATGTTTGTCATGTTTACATCTTATTTGCTTAGAACGACGGTAGCATAAATAAGATGACCCCTCGCTAAAATTTCAAGAAAGTGTTCCCCCTAACTGTGCACCGTTGCGAAGGTTCGTTGTTTCAAAGCACCACGTGATGATCGGGTGTGATAGATTCTAACGTTCGCATACAACGGGTGTAAGCCAGATTTACACATGCGAAACACTTAGGTTGACTTGACGAGCCTAGCATGTACAGACATGGCCTCGGAACACAAGAGACCGAAAGGTCGAACATGAGTCGTATAGTAGATACGATCAACATGAAGATGTTCACCGATGATGACTAGTCCGTCTCACGTGATGATCGGACACGGCCTAGTTGACTCGGATCATGTATCACTTAGATGACTAGAGGGATGTCTATCTAAGTGGGAGTTCATTAAATAATCAGATGAACTTAATTATCATGAACATAGTCAAAAGTTCTTTGCAAATTATGTCGTAGCTTACACTCTAGTTCTACTGTTTAAGATATGTTCCTAGAGAAAAATTAGTTGAAAGTTGATAGTAGAAATTATGCGGACTGGGTCCATCAACTGAGGATTATCCTCATTGCTGCGCAGAAGGCTTATGTCCTTAATGCACCGCTCGGTGTGCTGAACCTCGAGCGTCGTCTGTAGATGTTGGGAAACATCTGACATACACGTTTTGATGACTACGTGATAGTTCAGTGCGTAATGCTAACGGTTTAGAATGGTGGCACCAAAGACATTTTGGAAACATCGCAGAACATATGAGATGTTCCAAAGACTGAAATTGGGATTTCAGACTAGTGCCCACGTCAAGAGGTATGAGACCTCTGACAAGTTTCCTAAGCCTGCAAACTAAGGGAGAAAAGCTCAATCGTTGAGCATGTGCTCAGATTGTCTGAGTACTACAATCGCTTGAATCGAGTGGGAGTTAATCTTCGAGATGAGATAGTGATGGTTCTCCATAGTCACTACCACCAAACTATTAGAGCTTCGTGATGAACTATAACATATCAGGGATAGATATGATGATCCTTGAGCTACTCGCGACACCACGAAAGTAGAAATCAAATAGGAGCATCAATTGTTGATGGTTAGTAAAACCACTAGTTTCAAGAAGGGCAAGGGCAAGAAAGGGATACTTCATGAAACGGAAAATCAGTTGGTACTCTAGTGAAGAAACCCAAGGTTGAACCCAAACCCGAGACTAAGTGCTTCTAAAATAAGGGGAACGGTCACTGAATCAGAACTACCCTAGATACTCGGTAGATGAGAAGGCTGGCAAGGTCGACAGAAGTATATTGGATATACATTATAATGTGTACTTTACTAGTACTCCTAGTAGCACCAGGGTATTAAAATACCGGTTCAGTTGCTAAGTGTTAGTAACTCGAAATAAAAGGCTACGGAATAAACGGAGACTAGCTGAAGGTGAGATGACGATATGTGTTGGAAGTGTTTCCAAGGTTGATGTGATCAAGCATCGCATGCTCCCTCTACCATCGAGATTGGTGTTAAACCTAGATAATTGTTATTTGGTGTTTGCATTGAGCATAGACATGATTGGATTATGTTTATCGCAATACGATTATTCATTTAAGGAGAATAATGGTTACTCTGTTTATTTGAATAATACCTTCAATGGTCTTGCACCTAAAATGAATGGTTTATTGAATCTCGATCGTAGTGAATAGTGATACACATGTTCATGCCAAAAGATATAAGATGGTAATGATAGTACCACATACTTGTGGCACTACTATTTGAGTCATGTTGGTACAAAACGCATGAAGAAGCTCCATGTTGATGGATCTTTGAACTCACTCGTTTTTGAAAAGATTGAGACATGCGAACCATGTCCATTGGTATATATGCATGAAGAAACTCCATACAGATGGATTGTTTGGACTCACTTGATTTTGAATCACTTGAGACATGCAAATCATACCACATGGGCAAGATGACTGAAAGGCCTCGTTCTCAGTGAGATGTACAACAAAGCAACTTGTTGGAAGTAATACATTTTGATGTGTGCAGTCCAATGAGTGCTGAGGCGCACAGTGGATATCGTTCTGTTCTTACTTCACACATGATTTGAGTAGATGCTGAGTATATTTACTTGATGAAACACAAGTCTGAATTATTGAAAGTTTTAAGTAATTTCAGAGTGAAGTTGAAGATCGTCGTGACAAGAGGATAAAATGTCTATGATATGATCATAGAGATGAATATCTGAGTTACGAGTTTGATACACAATTAAGACATTGTGGAAATTGTTTCACAACTAATACCGCCTGGAACACCATAGTGTGATGGTGTGTCCGAACATCATAACTACACCCTGCTACCTCTTGAGCACTGCGTTGGTTTTCCCCGAAGAGGAAGGATGATGCACCAAAGTAGCGTAAGTATTTCCCTCAGTTTTTGAGAACCAAGGTATCAATCCAGTAGGAGGCTACGCGCGAGTCCCTCGTACCTGCACAAAACAAATAAATCCTCGAAACCAACGCGAATAGGGGTTGTCAATCCCTACACGGCCACTTACGAGAGTGAGATCTGATAGATATGATAAGATAATATTTTTGGTATTTTTGTGATAAAGATGCAAAGTAAAATAAAGGCAAAGTAAAAAAGCAAATGAAATAACTAAGTAGTAGGAGATTAATATGGTAAAGATAGACCTGGGGGCCATAGCTTTCACTAGTGGCTTCTCTCGAGAGCATAAGTATTCTACGGTGGGTGAACAAATTACTGTTGAGCAATTGACATAATTGAGCATAGTTATGAGAATATCTAGGTATGATCATGTATATAGGCATCACGTCCGAGACAAGTAGACCGACTCCTGCCTGCATCTACTACTATTACTCCACTCATCGACCGCTATCCAGCATGCATCTAGAGTATTAAGTTAAAAACAGAGTAACGCCGTAAGCAAGATGACATGATGTAGAGGGATAAACTCATGCAATATGATGAAAACCCCATCTTGTTATCCTCGATGGCAACAATACAATATGTGCCTTTATGCCCCTACTGTCACTGGGAATGGACTCCGCACGATTGAACCCAAAGCTAAGCACTTCTCCCATTGCAAGAAAGATCAATCTAGTAGGCCAAAACAAACTGATAATTTGAAGAGACTTGCAAAGATAACCAATCATACATAAAATAATTTAGAGAAGATTCAAATATTATTCATAGATAGACTTGATCATAAACCCACAATTCATCGGTCTCAACAAACACACCGCAAAAAGAAGATTACATCGAATAGTTCTCCACAAGAGAGGGGGAGAACATTGTATTGAGATCCAAAAAGAGAGAAGAAGCCATCTAGCTAATAACTATGGACCCGTAGGTCTGAGGTAAACTACTCACACTTCATCGGAGGGGCTATGGTGTTGATGTAGAAGCCCCCCGTGATCGATGCCCCCTCCGGCGGAGCTCCAGAACAGGCCCCAAGATGGGATCTCGTGGATACAGAAAGTTGCGGCGGTGGAATTAGGTTTTTGACTCCGTATTTGATCGTTTGGGGGTACGTAGGTATATATAGAGGAAGGAGTACGTTGGTGGAGCAACAAGGGGCCCACGAGGGTGGAGGGCGCGCCTGGGGGGGGGGAGGCGCGCCCCCTACCCCGTGGCCTCCTCTTTTTTGTCTTGACGTAGGGTCCAAGTCTCCTGGGACTTGTTCGTTGAGAAAATCACGTTCCCCAAGGTTTCATTCCGTTTGGTCTCCGTTTGATATTCCTTTTCTTCGAAACCCTAAAACAGGAAAAAACAGCAATTCTGGGCTGGGCCTCCGGTTAATAGGTTAGTCCCGAAAATAATATAAAAGTGGATAATAAAGCCCAATAATGTCCAAAACAGTAGATAATATAGCATGGAGCAATCAAAAATTATAGATATGTTGGAGACGTATCACACCCTATTGGATATGGTGCATACCATGATGTCTCATATCGAATTACCACTATCGTTTATGGGTTAGGTATTAGAGACAACCACATTCACTTTAAATAGGGCACCACGCAATTCCGTTGAGATGACATCGTATGAACTATGGTTTAGAAAAACCTAAGCTGTCGTTTCTTAAAAGTTTGGGGCTGCGACGCTTATGTGAAAAAGTTTCAGGCTGATAAGCTCAAACCCAAAGCGGACAAATGCATCTTCACAGAATACCCAAAGCAGTTGGGTATACCTCCTATTTCAGATCCGGAAGCAAAAGTGATTGTTTCTAGAAACGGGTCCTTTCTCAAGGAAAAGTTTCTCTCAAAAGAATTGAGTGGGAGGATGATGGAGACTTGATGAGGTTATTGAACCGTCACTTCAACTAGTGTGTAGCAGGGCACAGGAAGTTGTTCCCGTGGCACCTACACCAATTGAAGTGGAAGCTTATGATAGTGATCATGAGACTTCGGATCAAGCCACTACCAAACCTCATAGGTCGACAAGGATGCGTACTACTTCAGAGTGGTACGTAATCCTATCTTGGAAGTCATGTTGCTAGACAACAATGAACCTACGAGCTATAGAGAAGCAATGGTGGGCCCGGATTCCGACGAATGGCTCGAGGCCATAAAATCCGAGAGAGGATCCATGTATAAAAAACAAAGTATAGACTTTGGAAGAACTACTTGATGGTCGTAAGGCTGTTGGGTGCAGACGGATTTTAAAAGGAAGACGGACAATGATGGTAAGTGTCACCATTAAGAAAGCTCGACTTGTCGTTAAGATGTTTTCCGACAAGTTCAAGGAGTTGACTACGATCAGACTTTCTCACTCGTAGCGATGCTAAGAGTCTGTTGGACTTATGTTAGCAGTTACTGCATTATTTATGAAATCTTGCAGATAGGATGTCAAAACATTGTTTCCTTGACGTTTTTCTTGAGGAAGGTTGTATGTGATACAACTAGAAGGTTTTGTCAATCCTGAAAGATGCTAACAAGTATGCAAAGCTCCAGCAATCATTCTAAGGACTGGAGTAAGCATCTCAGAGTTGGAATGTACGCTTTGATGAGATGATCAAAGATTTTGGGTTTATACAAAGATTATGAGAAACTTGTATTTCCAAAGAAGTGAGTGGGAGCACTATAGAATTTTTGATGAGTATATGTTGTTAACATATTGTTGATCAGAAATGATGTAGAATTTCTGGAAAGCATACAGGGTTATTTGAGAAGTGTTTTTCAATGGAAAACCTGGATTAAGCTACTTGAACATTGAGCATCAAGATCTCTAAGGATAGATCAAAAACGCTTAATAGTACTTTCAAATGAATACATACCGTGACAAGATTTTGAAGGAGTTCAAAATAGATCAGCAAAGAAGGAGTTCTTGGCTGTGTTAGAAGGTGTGAGTGTTGAGTAAGACTCAGGACCTAACCACGGCAGAAGAGAGAGAAAGGACGAAGGTCGTCCCCTATGCTTTAGACGTAGGCTCTACAGTATGCTATGCTGTGTACCGCACCTGAAGTGTGCCTTGCCATGAGTCAGTCAAGGGGTACAAGAGTGATCCAAGAATGGATCACATGACAGCGGTCGAACTTATCCTTAGTAACTAGTGGACTAAGGAATTTTCTCGATTATGGAGGTGGTAAAAGAGTTCATCGTAAAGGGTTACGTCGGTGCAAACTTTGACACTAATCCGGATGACTCTGAGTGGTAAACAAGATTCATATAGTAGAGCAGTTGTTTGGAATAGCTCCAAGTAGCACGTGATAGCTGCATCTACAAGATGACATAGAGATTTGTAAAGCACACATGGATCTGAAAGGTTCGGACCCATTGACTAATAAACCTCTCTCACAAGTGAGATATGAACAAACCCCATGGGTGTTGGATTCATTACAATCACATAGTGATGTGAACTAGATTATTAACTCTAGTGCAAGTGGCAGACTGTTGGAAATATGCCCTAGAGGCAATAATAAAATGGTTATTATTGTATTTCCTTGTTCATGATAATTGTCTATTTTTCATGCTATAATTGTATTAACTGGAAACCATAATACATGTGTGAATACATAGACCACAACATGTCCCTAGTAAGCCTCTAGTTGACTAGCTTGTTGATCAATAGATGGTTATGGTTTCCTGACCATGGACATTGGATGTCATTGATAACGGGATCACATCATTAGGAGAATGATGTGATGGACAAGACCCAATCCTAAGCATAGCACAAGATTGTGTAGTTTGTTTGCTAAGAGCTTTTCTAATGTCAAGTATCATTTCCTTAGACCATGAGATTGTGCAACTCTCGGATACCGTAGGAATGCTTTGGGTGTACCAAACGTCACAACGTAACTGGGTGGCTATAAAGGTGCATTACAGGTATCTCTGAAAGTGTCTGTTGGGTTGGCACGAATCGAGACTGGGATTTGTCACTCCGTATGACGGAGAGGTATCTCTGGGCCCACTCGGTAATGCATCATCATAATGAGCTCAATGTGACTAAGGAGTTGGTCATGGGATCATGCATTACCAAATGAGTAAAGAGACTTGCCGGTAACAAGATTGAACGAGGTATGAGGATACCGATGATCGAATCTCGGGCAAGTAACATACCGATAGACAAAGGGAATCGTATACGAGATTGATTGAATCCCCGACATTGTGGTTCATCCGATGAGATCATCGTGGAACATGTGGGAGCCAATATGGGTATCCAGATCTCGCTATTGGTTATTTCCTGGAGAGATGTCTTGGTCATGTCTGCATGGTTCCCGAACTCGTAGGGTCTACGCACTTAAGGTTCGGTGACGCTAGAGTTGTTATGGGAAATAGTATGTGGTTACCAAAGGTTGTTTGGAGTCCCGGATGGGATCCCGAACGTGACGAGGAGTTCCAGAATGGTCTGGAGGTGAAGATCGATATATTGGACGAAGGGTATTGGAGTCCGCAATTGTTCCGGGGGTACCAGGTGACGACTAGCGTGTCCGAAAGGTGTTTCGGAGGCCCCGACAAGCGTTGGGGGGCCTTATGGGCCAAGGGGATGGGGCACATCAACCCACTAAGGGGCTGAGCGCCCCTCCCACCCCATATCACATAACTTGGAGAGGTGGGGGTGCCTCCCCTAGGGCAGCCACCCCTCCCGGCTTGGGGGGCAAGTTTCCTAGGGGTGGGGGCGCCCAAACCCATCTAGGGTTTCCCCTGTGGCCGCCGCCCCTCCCCTAGGGAACCCTAGGCCGCCTCCTCCACCCCCTTCCCCTATGTATAGCGAGGGAGAGAGAGGGCAGCCGTACCCTTCCCCTGGCGCAGCCCCTCCCCCTCTCCTACACCTCCCCCTCCTCCTCCGTAGCGCTTGGCGAAGCCCTGCTGGAGAACCACGAGCTCCATCACCACCACGCTGTCATGCTGTCGGAGTTCTCCCTCAAATTCTCCTCTACCCTTGTCGGATAAAGAAGGAGGAGACGTCCCCGGGCTGTACGTGTGTTGAACACGGAGGCACCGTTGTTCGACGCTTAGATCGGAATCGACCGCGATCTGAATCGCTGCGTGTACGACTCCACCAACCGCGTTCTTGTAACACTTCCGCTTAGCGATCTTCAAGGGTATGAAGATGCACTCCCTCTCTCTCGTTGCTAGTATCTCCTAGATTGATCTTGGTGACACGTAGGATTTTTTTTGAATTATTGCTACATTCCCCAACAGTAGGTGTTGTTCTAGGGCAAAGAGTTGATAAAAATTAAATGTTATTCAATATGCTAGTAAAACTCTAGACAATTCTCAAAGAAATTATGCTACTACTGAAAAAGAATTCTTAGCAGTTGTATTTGCTTGTGATAAGTTCAGACCTTATATGTTTGATTCTAAAGTAACTATTCACACTGATCATGCTGCTATTAAATATCTTATGGAAAAGAAAGATGCTAAACCTAGACTTATTAGATGGGTTCTCTTGCTACAAGAATTTGATTTACATATTGTTGATAGAAAGGGAGCTGAGAACCCCGTTGCAGACAACTTGTCTAGGTTAGAAAATGTGCTTGATGACCCACTACCTATTGATGATAGCTTTCCTGTGAAGGAAATATGCCCTAGAGGCAATAATAAAGTTATTATTTATTTCCTTATATCATGATAAATATTTATTATTCATGCTAGAATTGTATTAACCGGAAACGTAATACATGTGTGAATACATAGACAAACAGAGTGTCACTAGTATGCCTCTACTTGACTAGCTCGTTAATCGAAGATGGTTATGTTTCCTAACCATAAACAAAAGAGTTGTTATTTGATTAACGGGATCACATCATTAGGAGAATGATGTGATTGACATGACCCATTCCATTAGCTTAAGCACCCGATCGTTTAGTATGTTGCTATTGCTTTCTTCATGACTTATACATGTTCCTATGACTATGAGATTATGCAACTCCCGTTTACCGGAGGAACACTTTGTGTGCTACCAAACGTCACAACGTAACTGGGTGATTATAAAGGAGCTCTACAGGTGTCTCCAAAGGTACATGTTGGGTTGGCGTATTTCGAGATTAGGATTTGTCACTCCGATTGTCGGAGAGGTATCTCTGGGCCCTCTCGGTAACGCACATCACACAAGGCTTGCAAGCATTGCAACTAATGAGTTAGTTGTGAGATGATGTACTACGGAACGAGTAAAGAGACTTGCCGGTAACGAGATTGAACTAGGTATTAAGATACCGACGATCGAATCTCGGGCAAGTAACATACCGATGACAAAGGGAACGACGTATGTTGTTATGCGGTCTGACCGATAAAGATCTTCGTAGAATATGTGGGAGCCAATATGAGCATCCAGGTTCCGCTATTGGTTATTGACTGGAGACGTGTCTCGGTCATGTCTACATTGTTCTCGAACCCGTAAGGTTTCAATGACAGTTATATTATGAGTTTATGAGTTTTGATGTACCGAAGGAGTTCGGAGTCCCGGATGATATTGGGGACATGACGAGGAGTCTCGAAATGGTCGAGACGTAAAGATCGATATATTGGACGACTATATTCGGACATCGGAAAGGTTCCGAGTGACTCGGGTATTTTTCGGAGTACCGGAGAGTTACGGGAATACGTATTAGGCCTTATTGGGCCATAGGGGAAAGAAGAAAAAGGGCCTCAAGGGTGGCCGCACCCCTCCCCTTGGTCTGGTCCGAATTGGACTAGGGAAGGGGGGCGCCCCCTTCCTTCCTTCTCCTTTTCCCTTCCTCTTTTCCTATTCCATATGGGAGGTGGAATCCTACTAGGACTAGGGAGTCCTAGTAGGACTCCACACTTGGCGCGCCCCCTCCTAGGGCCGGCCTCCTCCTCCCTTGCTCCTTTATATACGGGGGCATGGGGGCACCTCTAGACACAAGTTGATCCACGTGATCATATTCTTAGCCGTGTGCGGTGCCCCCTTCCACCATAATCCTCGATAATATTGTAGCGGTGCTTAGGCGAAGCCCTGCGATGGTAGAACATCAAGATCGTCACCACGCCGTCGTGCTGACGGAACTCTTCCCCGACACTTTGCTGGATCGGAGTCCGGGGATCGTCATCGAGCTGAACGTGTGCTAAAACTCGAAGGTGCCGTAGTTTCGGTGCTTGATCGGTTGGGCCGTGAAGATGTACGACTACATCAACCGCGTTGTGCTAACGCTTCCGCTGTCGGTCTACAAGGGTATGTAGATCACACTCTCCCCTCTCGTTGCTATGCATCACCATGATCTTGTGTGTGCGTAGGAATTTTTTTGAAATTACTACGTTCCCCAACAGTGGCATTCGAGCCTAGGTTTTATGTGTTGATGTTATATGCACGAGTAGAACACAAGTGAGTTGTGGGCGATATAAGTCATACTGCTTACCAATATGTCATACTTTGGTTCGGTGGTATTGTTGGACGAAGCGGCCCGGACCGACATTACGCGTACTCTTACGCGAGACCGGTTCTCCCGACGTGCTTTGCACAAAGGTGGCTAGCGGGTGATAGTTTCTCCAATTTTAGTTGAACCGAGTGTGGCTACGCCCGGTCCTTGCGAAGGTTAAAACAGCACCAACTTGACAAACTATCGTTGTGGTTTTGATGCGTAGGTAAGATTGGTTCTTGCTTAAGCCCGTAGCAACCACGTAAAACTTGCAACAACAAAGTAGAGGACGTCTAACTTGTTTTTGCAGGGCATGTTGTGATGTGATATGGTCAAGACATGATGCTAAATTTTATTGTATGAGATGATCATGTTTTGTAACCGAGTTATCGGCAACTGGAAGGAGCCATATGGTTGTCGCTTTATTGTATGCAATGCAATCGCGCTGTAATGCTTTACTTTATCACTAAGCGGTAGCGATAGTCGTGGAAGCATAAGATTGGCGAGACGACAACGATGCTACGATGGAGATCAAGGTGTCGCGCCGGTGACGATGGTGATCATGACGGTGCTTCGAAGATGGAGATCACAAGCACAAGATGATGGTGGCCATATCATATCACTTATATTGATTGCATGTGATGTTTATCTTTTATGCATCTTATCTTGCTTTGATTGACGGTAGCATTATAAGATGATCTCTCACTAATTATCAAGAAGTGTTCTCCCTGAGTATGCACCATTGCGAAAGTTCTTCGTACTGAGACACCACGTGATGATCGGGTGTGATAGGCTCTACGTTCAAATACAACAGGTGCAAAACAGTTGCACACGCAGAATACTCAGGTTATACTTAACGAGCCAAGCATATACAGATATGGCCTCGGAACATGGAGACCAAAAGGTCGAGCGTGAATCATATTTAACAGATATGATCAACATAGCGATGTTCACCAATGAAACTACTCCATCTCACGTGATGATCGGACATGGTTTAGTTGATTTGGATCACGTAATCACTTAGAGGATTAGAGGGATGTCTATCTAAGTGGGAGTTCTTAAGTAATATGATTAATTGAACTTAAATTTATCATGAACTTAGTCCTGGTAGTATTTTGCAAATTATGTTGTAGATCAATAGCTCGCGTTGTTGCTTCCCTGTGTTTATTTTGATATGTTCCTAGAGAAAATTGTGTTGAAAGATGTTAGTAGCAATGGTGCGGATTGGATCCGTGATCTGAGGTTTATCCTCATTGCTGCATAGAAGAATTATGTCCTTGATGCACCGCTAGGTGACGGACCTATTGCAGGAGCAGATGCAGACGTTATGAACGTTTGGCTAGCTCAGTATGATGACTACTTGATAGTTTAGTGCACCATGCTTAATGGCTTAGAATCGGGACTTCAAAGACGTTTTGAACGTCATGGAGCATATGAGATGTTCCAGGAGTTGAAGTTAATATTTCAAGCAAATACCCGAGTTGAGAGATATGAAGTCTCCAACAAGTTCTATAGCTAAAAGATGGAGGAGAATCACTCAACTAGTGAGCATGTGCTCAGATTGTCTGAGTACTACAATCGCTTGAATCAAGTGGGAGTTAATCTTCCAGATAAGATAGTGATTGACAGAATTCTCTAGTCACCATCACCAAGTTAGTAGAACTTCATGATGAACTATGATATGCAAGGGATAACGGAAACGATTCCCAAGCTCTTTGTAATGCGGAAATTGACGAAGGTAGAAATCGAGAAAAACATCAAGTGTTGATGGTAGACAAGACCACTAGTTTCAAGAAAAGGGCAGAGGGAAGAAGGGGAACTTCAAGAAGAACAGCAAGCAAGTTGCTGCTCAAGTGAAGAAGCCCAAGTCTGGTCCTAAGCCTGAGACTAAGTGTTTCTACTGCAAAGGGACTGGTCACTGGAAGCGGAACTACCCCAAGTGATTGGCAGATAAGAAGGATGGCAAAGTGAACATAAGTATATTTGATATACATGTTATTGATGTGTACTTTACTAGTGTTTATAGCAACCCCTCAGTATTCGATACTAGTTCAGTTGCTAAGATAGTAACTCGAAACGGGAGTTGTAGAATAAACAGAGACTAGTTAAGGGTGAAGTGACGATGTGTGTTGGAAGTGGTTCCAAGATTGATATGATCATCATCGCACACTCCCTATACTTTCGGGATTAGTGTTGAACCTGAATAACTATTATTTGGTGTTTGCGTTGAGCATGAATATGATTTGATCATGGTTACACACCCAATGAAAATAGTTCGTTGGATCTCGATCGTAGTGATACACATAATCATAATATTGAAACCAAAAGATGCAAAGTTAATAATGATAGTGCAACTTATTTGTGGCACTACCGTTTAGGTCATATTGGTGTAAAGAGCATGAAGAAACTCCATGCTAATGGGTTTTTGGAATCACTTGATTATGAATCAATTGATGCTTGCGAACCATGCCTCATGGGCAAGATGACTAAAATGCCGTTCTCCGGAACTATGGAGCAAGCAACTGACTTATTGGAAATAATACATACTGATGTATGAGATCCGATGAGTGTTAAGGCTCGTGGAGGGTATCATTATTTTCTGACCTTCACAGATGATTTGAGCAGATATGGGTATATCTACTTAATGAAACACAAGTCTAAAATATATGAAAAGTTCAAAGAATTTCAGAGTGAAGTGGAGAATCATCGTAACAAGAAAATAAAAGTTTCTACGATATGATCGCAGAGGTAAAATATTTGAGTTACGAGTCTGTCCTTCAGTTAAAACAATGTGAAATAGTTTCACTACTCACGCCACCTGGAACACCATAGCATAATGGTGTGTCCGAACATCATAACCGTACTTTATTAGATATGGTGCGATCTATGATGTCTCTTACCGATCTACCACTATCGTTTTGGGGTTATGCATTAAAGACAGCTGCATTCACGTTTAAAAGGGCACCATCTAAGTCCGTTGAGACGACACAACCTGAACTGTGGTTTGGCAAGAAACCAAAGTTGTCGTTTCTTAAAGTTTGGGATTGTGATGCTTATATGAAAAAGTTTCATCCTGATAAGCTCAAACCCAAATCAGAGAAATATGTCTTCATAGGATACCCAAAGGAGACTATTGGGTACACCTTCTATCACAAATCCGAAGGCAAGACATTCGTTGCTAAGAATGGATCCTTTCTAGAGAAGGAGTTTCTCTTGAAAGAAGTGAGTGGGAGGAAAGTAGAACTTGATAAGGTAATTGTACCTTCTCCCTTATTGAAAAGTAGTTCATCACAAGAAATCTGTTCCTGTGACTACTACACCAATTAGTGAGGAAGACTAATGATGATGATCATGTAACTTCAGATCAAGTTAATACCGAATCTCGTAGGTAAACCAGAGTGAGATCCGCACCAAAGTGGTACGGTAATCCTGTTCTGGAAGTCATGTTACTAGACCATGACGAACTTGCGAACTATGAGGAAGCGATGATGAGTCTAGATTCCACGAAATGGCTTGAGGCCATGAAATCTGAGATGAGATCCATGTATGAGAACAAAGTATGGACTTTGATTGACTTGCCCAATGATCGGCGAGCCATTGAGATTAAATGGATCTTCAAGAGGAAGACATACGCTGATAGTAGTGTTACTATCTACAAAGCTAGAATTGTCGCAAAAAGGTTTTCGTCAAGTTCAAGGTGTTGACTATGATGAGAGTTTCTCACTCGTATCTATGCTTAAGTCTGTCCGAATCATGTTAGCAATTGCCGCATTTTATGAAATCCAGCAAATGGATGTCAAAACTGCATTCCTGAATGGATTTCTGGAAGAAGAGTTGTATATGATGCAACCGGAAGGTTTTGTCGATCCAAAAGGAGCTAACAAAGTGTGCAAGCTCCAGCGATCCATTTATGGACTGGTGCAAGCCTCTCGGAGTTGGAATAAACACTTTGATAGTATGATCAAAGCATATAGTTTTATACAGACTTGCGGTGAAGCCTGTATTTACAAGAAAGTGAGTGGGAGCACTACAACATTTCTGATAAGTATATGTGAATGACATATTGTTGATCGGAAATAATGTAGAATTATTCTGCAAAGCATAAAGGAGTGTTTTCAAAGAAGTTTTTCAAAGAAAGACCTCGGTGAAGCTGCTTACATATTAAGCATCAAAATCTATAGAGATAGATCAAGACGCTTGATAAGTTTTTTCAATGAGTACATACCTTGACAATATTTTGAAGTAGTTCAAAAATGGAACAGTCAAAGAAAGAGTTCTTGGCTGTGTTACAAGGTATGAAATTGAGTAAGACTCAAAGCCCAACCATGGCAGAAGATAGAAAGAAAATGAAAGTCATTCCCTATGCCTCAGCCACTACTATAAAAAGGCTATAGATGGGATTGACACTAATGGCGCACCAGACAAGCGGTGCGCCATTAGTATATACTAACGGCGCACCACCTTCTGATACGCCATTAGAGTTGAAACTACTAATGGCGCACCTGGCCCAGGGTGCGCCATTAGTATCAATTTTTTTAACTAGTGCGCCTGTCCAAACATACTAATGGCGCATCCAGACACAATGCGCCATTACTAGTTGTAACTAGTAATGGCGCACCTGCCGGAAAGTGCGCCACTAATGTTGTTTTTTATTATATTTTTTATTCCCTTTTTTGCAAAAGTACTAATGGCGCACGGTTCCACCGTGCACCATTACTAGTTTAAACTAGTAATGGCGCACTGTGGGACAGTGCGCCATTAGTATGTTTTTTTTTGCAAAACTACTAATGGCGCGGCACCAGAAGGTGCGCCATTAGTAACCTGGATTACTAAGGCGCATTTAGAGTTGGTGCGCCATTAGTAAGTGGGCAGCAACAAGATATTTGGACAGCCTCTCCTACCCACACTCACTTTCTCCCCACTTCATTCTCTCCACCTCCTCCTTGTCTCGGGTGCCTCCTCTTTTTCACCTCATTTCCACCATAGATTCATTCAATTTAAGTGGTTAAATTACCTTGTTTTGATAGGTAAGTAAGGGGGGAAGCTATATTTATGTTGTTCTCCCTACAACAATGTGCCCATGCACTTTTTATGGCCTAGCTAGATCTATGTATGTTCGTGGTGTTGCATATGTTTGTGGTGTTGCATATGTGTTTGTGTTTGGAGGTGTACCGGTATTTGAAATGCGATAGTTGCCAATATTTTGCAGGAATGTTGATTCATTTCCGTTTCGGCGAGAATTTTGGCATTAAGCATTCTTTTTGGTCCTATTTTTAGGGAAAGTCATGCCAAATTTTTTCTTGGTTCTAAAATATCATTTTGCTCTACCCCGCAGGCAACCATGGTCCGCACGATGACCGAAGGCATCGTAAATAGGTTTTTGAGGTCCGCGAAGGCCGAGATGCTTCAAAAGAACGAGACGGAGATAAGATGTCCGTGTCGAAGATGCAAGCTGAAGAGCCTTATTGCGGACCCGAAATCTGGGCAGGTGCGGGACCACCTGCTCTTGCGTGGTTTCACGGATGGCTATCGGTGGCAAGGTGATGAAGATGACTACGAAGTCGTCCATGGGGGCCGGGCAAGAAATGAGGAAGGGCAGCAAGACAACCACCGCAGCTCGAGCGGGCGAGAAGACGAAGAATCCCCAGGAGATGATCACGACGGTGATGCTGTACACAGTCATCATGTAGAAGATGCAGGACATGATGATGGGGAAGATGCCGGAGCAGACGACGGGCATGATCATGAAGATGATGATGCCGACGGAGCAGACGACGCTGGACCATCGATGGGCTGGGTGCCGGACCCTCATATTCAAGAGCTGCTTCTCAAGCAGACGGATAACACAAGAGCTGCCGCCCGAGAGAAAGCCAAGATGGATCAACTTGAGTTAGACACGGTTACTCCATTGTATGAAGGATGCAGGCCCGAGGATACCCGCCTGAAAGTAATGCTCATGGCTCTGGAGATGAAGGTAAAACACAAAATGACCAACGCATGCTTCAACGAGAACATGTCATTCTGGCACGAACGTCTTCCCAAGGGGAACAAGTGCCCGACCAGTTTGGAGGAGGCGAAGAAAATCGTGTGTCCTCTGGATTTACCGCACGTGAAATACCATGTGTGCATGAACAATTGCATCATTTATCGGGACGAGCACGCGGAGTCTACCATATGTCCGGTGTGCGGCGTCACTCGATACAAGAAGAGGAAGAAAGCACCTCGAAAAGTGGTGTGGTACTTTCCGATCACTCCTCGTCTGCAGCGGTATTTCGCGGACCCTAAGGTAGCAAAGCTCCTGCGTTGGCACGCGGATAGGGAGGAAAAGAAGCGAGAAGATGACGCAAATGATCCGGAGATAGATAAAAAAGACAAGATGCTGAGTCACCCTAAGGATGCGAGCCAGTGGCAAGCGTTGAACTTCGAAGACCTAGAATTTGGGAACGATCCAAGGAACATCGTGCTGGGCGCGAGCACCGATGGAGTCAATCCGTTTGGCAGCCAGAGAAGCACACATAGCACCTGGCCTGTGTTTGTGTGGATGTATAACCTTCCCCCCTGGTTGTGCATGAAGAGGAAGTACATTCACATGAGTATGCTAATTGAAGGACCGAAACAACCAGGGAACGACATCAATCTGTATCTGGGGCTGCTGAAAGAGGAGCTTGACACGCTATGGAAAACGCCAGCCAATACGTGGGACGCCGCAGAGAAAGAATATTTCCCTATGAGAGCCGCGCTGCGCACGACGGTGCACGACTATCTCGGTTACGGATATGTCGCGGGGCAGGTGGTCCACGGATTTTCTAGATGCGTCAGGTGCATGGATTATACAATGTATCGCCAGCTAGATAGAGATCCCGGGTCTTCGAAAACCGTGTTCATGGGACATCGAAGGTGGCTTCGCGACGATGACCCGTGGAGAAAACGCAAGGATCTATTCGATGGTGAAACCGAACCCCGAGGACGCCCGCGTACGAGGAGCGGCGAGGAAATAGACGAGCTGTTGAAAAACTGGAAAGACTGCCCACTACCGGGAAAGAAGCGAAAGGCGCCAGAGCTGGGAAAGAAGCGAAAGGCGCCAGAGGCGCTGCTGAAGGTATGGAAAACGAGGTCTGTTTTCTGGGACTTGCCGTACTAGAAGATCCACCGTGTGCCTCACAGCCTTGATGTCATGCATATCACGAAGAACGTGTGCGAGAGTCTGCTTGGTACCCTGCTCAACATGCCAGAGAGGACCAAAGATGGGCCGAAAGCAAGGGCAGACTTGAAATCAATGGGCATCAGGCAGGAGCTTCACGCTATATATGATGATGATGATGATGATGGTGATGATGAGGCGAAGCAGGACACGAAAAGTCGTCGCAAAGGCAAAAAGGCCAAGAAGACCGGAAATGACTACCCTCCCGCGTGCTTCACTCTAAGTCAGGAGGAGATCGAGCAGTTTTTCACCTGCCTCGTAGGAGTAAAACTTCCTTAAGGTTACGCGGGGAAGATAAGCAGATACCTAGACCCAGCGAAGCAGAAGTTCAGCGGGATGAAGTCTCACGACTATCACGTGCTGATGACGCAGATACTTCCAGTTGCAATCCGTGGGATCATGGACGCGCACGTCCGTGAAACTCTATTTGGCCTATGCAACTTTTTCGACGTCATCTCTCGGAAGTCTGTTGGCGTGAGGCAACTCAGAAGGCTACAGGAAGAGATCGTGGTGATACTATGCGAGCTTGAGATGTACTTCCCGCCCGCATTCTTCGATGTTATGGTACATCTGCTGGTCCATATCATGGACGATATCATCCAACTCGGGCCGACGTTCCTGCAAAGCATGATGCCGTTCGAAAGGATGAATGGTGTCATCAAAGGATACGTTCGCAACATGTCACGTCCAGAGGGAAGCATAGCCAGGGGCTTTCTGACCGAAGAGTGCATCTCCTACTGCACGAATTATCTAGGCATCGAGAACCCCGTTGGTCTACCCGTCAACAGGCACCTCGGCAGGCTCGCTGGATGGGGTCACCGTGAGGGTCGTCGCGAAATGCATGTCGATTTCGAGGGTCGACTCGCCGACTTTGAAAGAGCAAACCTAGTCGCGCTACAACACATAGACGTGGTCGATCCTTGGGTGGTAGAGCACAAAACCTTTATTAAGAAGACGTACGATGACCGAGGCCAACAGAGGACGGACGGAGATATACTCAAAGAGCACAACTCATGTTTCACGCGTTGGTTCAAGCAGAAGCTTCTGTCGTACCCTTTACATGAGGATTCTTCCGCGGAAGAACAACTCATATTCGCCTTGTCACAGGGCGCCGAGCACAACCTGATGACCTATGAGGCGTACGATATCAACGGCTACACATTCTACACCGAGGCCAAGGACATGAAGAGCGATGGTTATCAGAACTTCGGGGTAATGATGGAATCCTACACCGGTAACGACAAGGACAGATACTACGGAAGGATCAAGGAGATCTGGGAGCTGAGCTACGCTGGAGAGAAGGTCCCGATGTTCCGTGTCAGATGGGCCAAGAGCGTCCTAAAAGAAGACCGGTATTTCACCACCATGGTTATACCCGAAGCCAAATCCAAGACCGCGGGCGCAAACGTCACCGCGAAAAATGAGCCATGGGTACTGGCTTCCCAAGTGGACCAATGCTTCTTCATTACCGACCCGTCAAAGCCCAGTCGTGTTGTCGTGAGGAGAGGCAAAAGGAATATCATCAGAATGGATGGAGTAGCCAATGAGCAAGACTTCGACAAGTACGGCGACCCGAGGATCGAACATGACGACGATGATGAAGTAGCAGCATACACCACAAGAAGAAGCAGGACCACCCTACCTAAAGGACGTCCGTTCCACAGAAGAACTCCATTTGCGAAAAAGAAGGGCAAGAAGATTGTGAACAAATAGCTAGCTAAGATCGATTGTATTTAAATCGTAGCCTTCATTTCTCGATTGTATTTCATGGGCACTTTTTGAACTATCATGAATATTTTTAAATTTCATGGACACTCGATCTCGATCCCCCTCCATCT
>NC_041388.1:21815263-21824795 GCF_002162155.2 Triticum dicoccoides
CCCCACCACCACCATTGTGATTTGGGCATTTTGCTCTTAGTACATTTAGTTTTGGTCCTTTTCACCATGAAGCCTCATGATCCTCCACCCTCCTCCCCCTGTTTAATTGTTGATAAGTAAAATATGATCTGAGGGTGTACTAGTATAACGCATACTGCATATAGACTGCATGCAAATGTACCTGCCATTTCCTCTGAAATTTGCCTGCCACTTGATCAACATTTCAGTGCAATAAATTGCAATATTTCCATCTAAGTATCCTTGCTCGGCTTTTGGTGTTTTTATTGCTATAGGATTACTAAATGGGATCTTCTAGGATGTTATCTGTTGTTCAAAAAACTGAAAATGTAGCAGTTGTGACTGAATATCCAATCTAGTGGATAGTAGTGGAATGCTAGTTTAGCTGGTTTGTTGCTGTGTAGGATCTTTATTGTTGGTGCCTCAAAACTGAATATGGTTTTTTCATAACATAACTTGAGGAGCAGTTTATTTAGTAAAATGTGATTTTAGGTATCTCTTTTACTATGTACTTGACGCTCTTCTTGTTTATGCATTCACTGTATGTTGCACTTTCTTCTTCCTAAGAGTTCATTGATGTAGATGCTTTCCTGATTTTTATTGGGAGTAAAAACAAGAATCTTTTCTCCCTGGATAGTAACAGGGCAAAGGTGAAAGTTGCATGTTGTTTTCTCTGTAATTTAAGAATGTGATTTAGTAAATTACAGTGTAATCTCTCCTGGTAAATATAGACAATAGTAAATTACAGTTGAATGTAATATACCCTAGAATTACAGTGTAATTTAGCCCATATTTTCAGTGTAATCTCCATGATTAAATTTTTTGTATAGGCTCATTCTTGTTATATATTCTTTGTATCGTTGGAGTGCAGTTCTTGTTATATATTTCTGGTTGTTAGACTGTTCAGCTATGCAGAGTGAAATACAAGTTCAGCATGTCGATAGGCAGAGTGAAATACCCCGAGAGGCCCTTGAGTTTGCCGGAATGTCGATTAACTTCCGTTCCGGCAAATTCGGGTACTCCATATGTCCTATTTTCAGCAAAGGTCATGCTGAAATTTTCCGTGAATTTTAGCATGACTTTGCTAAAAATAGGACATATGGGGTACTTGTGACTAATGCATGGGCCGGGGTATCTTAGTAGTTAATTAAGTAGGATCAAGTGCCCCGGCGTACTTGTGACTAATGCATGGCTTTTAGGGTGCCTCGATGTCGATAAAAACCGAAATGATGAAAGCTTAGGCTTTTAGGGTGCCTCGGCGTCGAAAAACCCTCAATGATAAAAGCTTAGCTTTTAGGATGCCTCGGTGTCGACAAACCCTAAATGATGAGACCATGATCTTGTTCCTTGACAATAACCAACTTTTTGACCAAACTTTGTTCCTATTTATAGAGAAACATGGCCAACAACGATGAGGCCGGGGGTTCGGGCGGCAAGAAATTCTGGGAGCTGTCCCAGGAGATGGAGGAACAACCTCACTTGTATGAGGACGCCGCCTTCCCCACCGATCCTGAGACCACTGATGGTACCGCCGAGGATGACCCCACTGATGCCACCACTGATGGTGCCGCCGAGGATGCCACCACTGATGATGGCAGCGCACGCACAGATGGTAGCCAACCGAAGAGGCAACGGAAGGACCGGCGCCCAACCATGCTCCGCACCCTCAAGGAGGAAGTTACTGAAGTGGACTCCAACGGGAATCCAACGGCGCCCGAACGAATAGTCAAGGGGTACTCACTTCAGCTCGGGTGCATTCTCCGGAGCACCGTCTCGATCAACACCGAGAACCTGAGGCATCCTGACCGAGGGAATTTGCGCAACCTCCTCTTCACGAAGCTGCACGAACGATACAAGTTCCCCGCTGAATTTGAAAACACAAGCCTCAAAGGGAATAAAGTGAACAATGCTGCCCTCACGAAGATGAGCAAGGCCCTGTCTACTTGGAAAAGCAATGTGAAGAGAATGATCGAGAAAGGTGAGAGTTATGAGAAGATCAAGGAGAAAAATCCTTCGATCACCGAAGATGACTACAACGACTTCAAGATCAATTGCTCAAGCACCGCAAACTCCGAATCAAGTAAGTGGGCGAAAGAAATGCGGGAGCTGAACTTAGGGGAACACACACTCGGTCCCGGCAGTTACAGAGTGGCGGAGCCTATATGGGACAAGGAGGAGGCGGACCGTGCCGAGCAAGGCCTACTGCCCCTCTTCGATAAATACGGTGACAAGCAGACCAGGAACTTTGTCAGGGCCCAGTACAAGAAGGACCCGAAAACAAAGGAGCTTACCACGGATCCGAAGACCAGGGCGCTTGAGCTTGTTCTGGTAAGGAATACACCCCCGCGTAATTAGCTCCATATGGTTGCATTCTAATTAATGAAGCCAAAATTCTAAATGGTTCACATTCCTTCCGCAGGCGACTGAAAGCAGTAGCGCGGGGTCGACTAAGAGCAACCCTTGGGATACCACTCTAAATAGGGCGTTGAATGTAATGAAGAACAAGGATAAGCTCAGTAAGCCGACGTCAGCTGGTCGTGTGGCCGGCAAAGGCTTGTCAACAAAATGGTCGTCATACTATAACACTGGTGGGCGAAAGGAGAAAAAGACCAGCTCGGAAAGCCAGACGCGCGAGGTTCAAGAACTCAGGGCACAGGTGGCGCGGATTCCGGAGAATGTCCAAGAGCAAGTGCAACAACAACTCGGAGCGACGATCACCGCCATTGTGCCTACCTTGATCCAGGGGATTAGTGCGTGGATTGCGGGCGGCCAACAGGGGCCGCCCCGATTCCTAGCTTCACGGCCAACAACTCGTAGAACGCGATGGCGGGGCCATTGGTGTCTCTAGCGGAGGCGGCATTGGTGTCTCTGACGCCGGCACGGGAGCTTAATGCACCCGGGTGTACGTCGACCGGCACCTCTGCAGCAAGCGGCCCCTCCGTCAACTGCACGCCCGCCGTTGGCGGTGCCTCGACATTAGCCGAGCTCGACGCCATCATCACAGTAACTAATTAAGCCTCTCTCGGCCGAGGACTTCATCTCCTTGCCTTTGACTGGGCATCCCTGACGCCCTACATGTTTTCGCAGGGCGCCGCCGACGTTCCGTGCACTCTCCTGCACTTCGTGAACAACGAGTTGGTCGATGTCGCCAAGGGCAAAATCGTTCAACCGGGCAACCCCTTGTTCCACGGTACCCAGATGCCACCCAACTTGTTTAGGGTTCAACTACTTCGGGTGCTGCCAGGCTGCGATGAGTTGTTACCTCCGATTCGACCCGTTGGGGCCGACGATGATGACGTGATGATCCTCAGCGCCTGCCTGAGCTGGCCCCTGCTTTGGCCGAGGAGCCAGATTCGTTTGGGGGCGGGGGACACCACCCCAAAGACAACACCGCCAGTCGTGCCGGCGCCAAGTCGGCCCCATGGCAAGACCGCCGCAACGGTGCCGGACATCCCTATGCCACTGGATCCAAACATGCATATGGCACAGGATCAGAATGACGACGACGACGATACATTTTCCAACGTCGATCAGTACTTTGCCGATCATGGGTACGGTGGCGACTTCATGGGGCCTCCTTCTCAAGAACCCAACCCAACAAAAGATGTGCGCGATCTAGCTGGTACCGCGGAGAAGCCAAGTTACAACAGGCGTCGTCTGCAGTTCAGCTCTCAGGAGACACCTCCAGCTGCCGACTTCACCGAGCCTCAGATAGGCGAGGTGCGAAATATGATCAGCCCCAACACACTCAAGAAGGCGGTCTGTGAGCAGAACTCGGTCCTATTACAGGAGAAGAAGAAGGCACGCAAAAGAAATACTAACAAGGGTGCGGGCCAGCCGGCACCGAGTACAATCCGTGCTCAGGACGGGCCACCTTCACCTGAGGATATCTCGAGGAGGGTGCATGTGGCGGGTAGGCCGATGCTACCGAGAAATATGCTCGATGCTGCAACCGGTGCTATGCGGAGTCTGCATGACAGTGTTCTTTCTTTGGAGAAGCGGCGTCTCGGAGAGAAGGATGTGGCATACCCGGTTTTCGCGGCCAAGGTGCCAGAGGGCAAGGGCTTTGTGGATAACTCCATCGAGGGTACGATCGTCCTGCGGTTTGATGACATCCACGCTATGTTGAACCTTCATCCGCTGCACTACACCTTCGTTCGGCTATTTTCGCTGAGTATGGAGATGCGGATCATTCGCGACAAGACCCCGGACATCATGATAGTCGACCCCTTCTACATGCGTGCCAAGATCTTGGGCAGCGTTGGGGACCGGCAAGTCGCGAGTTCTTACCTCGAAGGCGTCATTCTGGCAAACCAAGATAAGGATAACTTCCTCGTGCCTTACTTTCCCGAGTAAGTCCTCCCCTCAACCGCCCCGTAACATATGAATTCTTAGATTTCGATCATTTTTCTTTTAACATTTCGTGTTTTCTGCAGTGACACACATTGCACGCTCATCCTCCTAAGCCCCAAATATTCCATGGCCACGTATTTCGACCCAGACCGTCAGTCGAACGTAGACTACACAAATGTCAAGAAGGTTCTTGATGATGTTCTCCCCGGCTACGTCAAATCTGGAGGCACCTTCACCAGGCCTATTCGTAAGTACGGCAAGCATGTGTTCTCCCACAATACGATGTTCTGCTGCGTCAAGCAGCCGCCTGGCGGTCAGAAGGGTGCCTACTACGCCATCCATCACATGCGGGCGATCGTACGGGACCATCATCAACTTCTACTACCGAGTAGACTCAAAGATTGGGCCGCGAGCGTGTCGGCAATCCAGGATGCGGACATCAAACAAGAATTCTTTCGCATCCAGTCGGAGTTTGCGGAAATCATCCATCAAGATGTCCTTCGTACCTCGGGGCAGTTCTACCTCAGAAATCAACCGTCCAACAGTGACATCGACACAATCCTACAAATGCAGGCTGACAACGCCCGTTGTTTCATGACTCTCATGATAGACGGCGGCTTCATCCATGCTCCGGTCCCTTGAGTCGAGTCGAAAGCAGTGATGCTGTGTCTAGTTCTGAAACATCGATTGGCTCATGTTGTAATTAAACTTTAATGAACTTGTAGTATGTCTCTTTGGTTTCGAGAGTCGTTCAACTTAGATGTAATCGATGCTATTAATGTCTTGCTTTTCTCTTCCGATCGTTCTGTTGCATACTTATATATTGCTTATGTATTGTCTGTGAATTGGTACTAACGTTTCGTTTGGCTACTGCATAGCGATGCCGTGGTATGTCGTGTATAAGGGTAAGGTTCCCGGAGTCTACAACGACTGGGAGGAGTGTCGGAGACAGGTTCACCAATTCAGCGGTAACAATTACAAAGGGTACGCCACTAGGGCCGAGGCCGAATCTAGATACGCCCGCTATCTAGCGGGAGAGGGGAGGGAGCGTTGGAGGAACCAGATGAAGACGAGTTTCATCGTGATGATGCTCATCGTGATGACCGCAGCTCTCTTCTATGTGATGGTAGTTTAGATGATCAATATCGACTTGTAATGTGAAGACAAACTCGCGGTCTCGAGACTTGTAATATAATATTCTATCTTTGTTTGGTCTTTTCAATTCGGAGACTAATATGATGAATTGTATTCGGAGACTAAAATGATGAATTGTATTCAGAGACTAATCTTCTATTGTATTCGATGAATCTGTTGTTGATGTGTGCTGTTTATATTTTGTCCAATTATACATTTTCTAACCTGTGCAAAAAACAGAAAATAATAAAATAAAAAAACCTAATATTCATACTAATGGCGCATCACATCATAGTGCGCCATTAGTATGCCAAAGGATACTAATGGTGCATCATTAAACAGTGCGCCATTAGTATGCCGAAGTTACTAATGGCGCATCCTGTTGTCGTGCGCCATTAGTATGCCAAAGCACCTGGGTATACATGGCCCCCTGGGAGGCATACTAATGGCGCACTGTTGTATATACTAATGGCGCATCTGAGGTGCGCCATTAGTAAAATATACTAATGGCGTGCTACTAATGGCGCACCACTAATGCGCCATTAATGGCCAAATTACGTGCGCCATTAGTAGGCCTTTTCCTAGTAGTGAGCCATAGGTTCTATAAAGTATGCCATGATGTGTACCAGATCTATTGTATACCTACACAGTGTTAAGCAAGGGAGTACAATAGTGATCTAAGAGTAGATCACTGGACATTGGTCAAAATTATCCTTAGTGGAATAAGGAAATATTTCTCGATTATGGAGGTGACAAAAGGTTCGTCATAAAAAGTTACGTCGATGCAAGTTTTGACATAGATCTGGATGACTCTAAGTCTCGATCTAGATACATATTGAAAGTGGGAGCAATTAGCTAGAGTAGCTCCGTGCAGAGCATTGTAGACATAGAATTCGCAAAATACTTACGGATCTGTATGTGACAGACCCGTTGACTAAAATTATCTCACAAGCAAAACATGATCACACTTAGTACTCTTTGGGTGTTAATCACATAAATGATGTGAACTAGATTATTGACTCTAGTAAACCCTTTGGGTATAGGTCACATGACGATGTGAACTATGGGTGTTAATCACATGGTGATGTGAACTCTTAGTGTTGAATCACATGGCGATGTGAACTATATTATTGACTCTAGTGCAAGTGGGAGACTGAAGGAAATATGCCCTAGAGGCAATAATAAAGTTATTATTTATTTCCTTATATCATGATAAATATTTATTATTCATCTAGAATTGTATTAACCGGAAACATAATACATGTGTGAATACATAGACAAACAGAGTGTCACTAGTATGCCTCTACTTGACTAGCTCGTTAATCGAAGATGGTTATGTTTCCTAACCATAAACAAAAGAGTTGTTATTTGATTAACGGGATCACATCATTAGGAGAATGATGTGATTGACATGACCCATTCCATTAGCTTAAGCACCCGATCGTTTAGTATGTTGCTATTGCTTTCTTCATGACTTATACATGTTCCCATGACTATGAGATTATGCAACTCCCGTTTACCGGAGGAACACTTTGTGTGCTACCAAACGTCACAACGTAACTGGGTGATTATAAAGGAGCTCTACAGGTGTCTCCAAAGGTACATGTTGGGTTGGCGTATTTCGAGATTAGGATTTGTCACTCCGATTGTTGGAGAGGTATCTCTGGGCCCTCTCGGTAACGCACATCACATAAGCCTTGCAAGCATTGCAACTAATGAGTTAGTTGTGAGATGATGTATTATGGAACGATTAAAGAGACTTGCCGGTAACGAGATTGAACTAGGTATTAAGATACCGACGATCGAATCTCGGGCAAGTAACATACCGATGACAAAGGGAACAATGTATGTTGTTATGCGGTCTGACCGATAAAGATCTTCCTAGAATATGTGGGAGCCAATATGAGCATCCAGGTTCCGCTATTGGTTATTGACTGGAGACGTGTCTCGGTCATGTCTACATTGTTCTCGAACCCGTAGGGTCCGCACGCTTAAGGTTTCAATGACAGTTATATTATGAGTTTATGATTTTTGATGTACTGAAGGAGTTCGGAGTCCCGGATGAGATTGGGGACATGACGAGGAGTCTCGAAATGGTCGAGACGTAAAGATCGATATATTGGACGACTATATTCGGACA
The DNA here is from genome assembly GCF_002162155.2 of Triticum dicoccoides. NCBI lineage: Eukaryota > Viridiplantae > Streptophyta > Magnoliopsida > Poales > Poaceae > Triticum > Triticum dicoccoides. Next base: position 21,822,909 of record NC_041388.1, read on the forward strand.
TCGGAAAGGTTCCGAGTGATTCGGGTATTTTTCGGAGTACCGGAGAGTTACGGGAATACGTATTGGGCCTTATTGGGCCATACGGGAAAGAAGAAAAAGGGCCTCAAGGGTGGCCGCACCCCTCCCCTTGGTCTGGTCCGAATTGGACAAGGGAAGGGGGGCGCCCCCTTCCTTCCTTCTCCTTTTCCCTTCCTCTTTTCCTATTCCATATGGGAGGTGGAATCCTACTAGGACTAGGGAGTCCTAGTAGGACTCCACACTTGGTGCGCCCCCTCCTAGGGCCGGCCTCCTCCTCCCTTGCTCCTTTATATACGGGGGCAGGGGGCACCTCTAGATACAAGTTGATCCACGTGATCATATTCTTAGCCGTGTGCGGTGCCCCCTTCCACCATAATCCTCGATAATATTGTAGCGGTGCTTAGGCGAAGCCCTGCGACGGTAGAACATCAAGATCGTCACCACGCCTCGTGCTGACGGAACTCTTCCCCGACACGTTGCTGGATCGGAGTCCGGGGATCGTCATCGAGCTGAATGTGTGCTAAAACTCGGAGATGCCGTAGTTTCGGTGCTTGATCGGTCGGGCCGTGAAGACGTACGACTACATCAACCGCGTTGTGCTAACGCTTCCGCTGTCGTTCTACAAGGGTACGTAGATCACACTCTCCCCTCTCGTTGCTATTAATCACCATGATCTTGCGTGTGCGTAGGAATTTTTTTGAAATTACTACGTTCCCCAACATCCTGATGAGCAACTAAATGTCATAAATACTTCTCATACTGCTCCATGGTATGCTGATTATGCTAATTACATGGTTGCTAAGTTTATATCACCTAGTTTCACATACCAGCAAAAGAAAAAGTTCTTCTATGATTTGAGGCATTACTTTTGGGATGACGCACATCTTTATAAAGAAGGAGTAGATGGTGTTATTAGACGTTGTGTACCTGAGCATGAATAGGAACAAATCCTACGCAAGTGTCACTCTGAAGCTTATGGAGGACACCATGCGGGAGATAGAACTGCACATAAGGTATTGCAATATGGTTTTGATTGGCCTACTCTCTTCAAGGATGCCTGTAAGTTTGTCTTATCTTGTGATGAATGTCAAAGAATTGGTAATATTAGTAGATGTCAAGAAATGCCTATGAACTATTCACTCGTTATTGAACCATTTGATGTTTGGGGCTTTGACTATATGGGGCCTTTTCCTTCCTCTAATGGATATACACATATTTTAGTTGTTGTTGATTACGTTACTAAGTGGGTAGAAGCTATTCCAACTAGTAGTGTTGATCATAACACTTCTATTAAAATGCTTAAAGAAGTTATTTTTCCGAGATTTGGAGTCCCTATATATTTAATGACTGATACTGGTTCACATTTTATTCATGGTGCTTTCCGTAAAATGCTTGCTAAATATGATGTTAATCATAGAATTGCATCTCCTTACATTACAAAAAAAGACACATCCGTGACATTTTGGGCCGAACGAATTTTTTTTCTGCCATACATATGACACTTCTATGACGATAATTGTGACAAAACCCGGTATCATCATAGATGTGGTGGGCTCCTACTTCTATGACACAAAATCATGACAGAAAATGGGCTTTTCACCCTGGGCAGGCCGGAGAGGCAACTGCATGACATTCTTTGGGCCGTCCATGACGGAAAAAACCGTGGTAGAAGCGAGGGGGAGGAAAATTTCGGGGAGTTCCCGGTTACGGTGGGAGGTCGGGGGCCGAGCGATGCGCGTTGGCTCTAACTGAACCCGAGCGAGGCGTTGGGCTCTAACTGAACCCGAGCGATTGCACTGCAGGCTACGCGTTACTGAACCTGATCGAGCAATTCCTTCGCAACTGCTGCTAACTGAAGCCGATCGATGG
>NC_041388.1:21825137-21853185 GCF_002162155.2 Triticum dicoccoides
GTGGAGGGCTGGATGAACAGTAGACGGTGGAGGGATGCCCGTGGAGGGGTGGTTGAACAGGACCCCGTGGTGTGGAGGGCTGGATGAACAGTAGACGGTGGAGGGGTGGTTGAACAGTAACCGGTGGAGTAACGCGCGGTGGAGGCTGGATGAACAGGAGCCCGTGGAGGCTGGATGAACAGGAGCCCGTGGAGGCTGGATGAACAGGAGCCCGTGGAGGCTGAAGGAGGTCAACGGTAGAGATGAACAGTATCCCGTGGAGTCCCGTTTTGTGGTATGCCACACCCCTCCCGATGAAACCCCCGTTTCGACCGTAGCGCTCCAACACAAGTCTGTTTCGTCCGTTTTGCGGTACGCCACACCCCTCCCGATCAACAAGACCCCCATTTCGACCGTAAGAGGTCTGTTTCCTCCGTTTTGTGGTATGCCAGACCCCTCCCAATGAACAGGATCCCGTTTCGAACGTGGACGGTCGAACACAAGGCCGTTTCCTCCGTTCTGCAGTACGCCAGGCCTCATTTCCATCGCATGTTCTGTCCAAGCCCTCCCGATGAACACGACGCATTCCGTTGCCTCCCCATGAACATGACGCATTCCGTTGCCTCCCCATGAACACGATGACGACGCTGTTTCTCCGTTCCGACCCAGCCATGTACACGAGCCCTGGCCGTATGTATGCATGAGTAGGCGTTCGAGACCCCGCCCGTATGTACACATACGTGGCCGTATTTTCTTTCTTGCACCCTGGCCGCTGTACGTACGTGTGGATGCTACGTGCGCGCCTCTACATTGACCAGTATATATGTACGTACACGTTCGCGACCAGAATGATAATGCTACATGCGCTTCGACTAGGTGGGTCCCGACTGTCAGGCACTTCCTTGCATGCGAAGATGTAGCTAGTGGGTCCCAGCAGTCAGGGGGGCGAAATACGGTGGCCCGTCTGGTGGGTCCCTGTTGTCAGGTGGAGGAATAATTATTTTGCACGTAATAAGGAGGCACTTCCTTGCTGCGGTCGTGGACCCAGCTGTCAGCCTCTCCACGTACAACCCTCGTCCGATGGAAGCTGTTCCTTGACCATGTTGACCACGTCGCGCCGAGAGCACCAGGGCGGTGGACGACGGCAAGGCCTAGGAAGGGGACGACGCAGAGCCGGGGAAGACGCGGTAGTGGATGCCCACGCGTAGAGGAGTACGAGGGTTCACTGGTTCGCTGCGGTTGTGCAACTCCCGAACCATGAGATTGTGCAACTCCCGGATACCGTAGGAGTGCTTTGGGTGTGCCAAACGTCACAACGTAACTGGGTGGCTATAAAGGTACACTATGGGTATCTCCGAAAGTGTCTGTTGGGTTGGCATGAATCGAGACTGGGATTTGTCACTCCAAGTAACGGAGAGGTATCTCTGGGCCCACTCGATAGGACATCATCATAATGTGCACAATGTGACAAAGGAGTTGATCACGGGATGATGTGTTACGGAACGAGTAAAGAGACTTGCCGGTGACGAGATTGAACAAGGTATCGCGATACCGACGATCGAATCTCGGGCAAGTATCATACCGATAGACAAAGGGAATTGTATACGGGATTGATTGAATCCTTGACATCGTGGTTCATCTGATGAGATCATCGTGGAGCATGTGGGAACCAACATGGGTATCCAGATACCGCTGTTGGTTATTGAACGGAGAGTTGTCTCGGCCATGTCTGCATGACTCCCGAACCCATAGGGTCTACACACTTAAGGTTCGATGACGCTAGGGTTATAGGGAAAGTATGTACGCGGTTACCAAATGTTGTTCGGAGTCCCGGATGAGACCCCAGACATCATGAGGAGTTCCGGAATGGTCCGAAGGTAAATATTCATATATAGGAAGTATGGTTTTGGCCACCGGAAGTGTTCCGGGCATCACCGGTAGTGTACCGGGACCACCGGATGGGTCCGGGGGGTCCACCGGGAGGGGCCACGGGCCCCGGAGGCCTACATGGGCCAATAATGGGAAGGGACCAGCCCCTAGGTGGGCTGGGGCACCTCCCACCAAGGCCCAAGGTGCAAGGGAGAGTGGGAGGGGGCAAACCCTAGGTCCAGATGGGCCTTAAGGCCCACCCTAGGTGCGCCCCCCTCTCTCCCCCCTTGGCCGCCTCCCTAGATGGGTTTTGGGGCTGCCGCCACCCCTAGGGAGGGAACCCTAGATGGGGGCGCAGCCCCTCCCCTTCCCCTATATATACTTGAGGTATTGGGGGCTGCAAGACACACGAGATCATCTGCCTGTTGGCGCAGCCCTACCCCTCTCCCTCCTCGTCTCTCGTAGTGCTTGGCGAAGCCCTGCTGGAGTCCCGCGCTCCTCCACCACCACCACGCTGTCGTGCTACTGCTGGACGGAGTCTTCCCCAACCTCTCCTTCTCCCCTTGCTGGACTAAGGCGTAGGAGACGTCACCGGGCTGCACGTGTGTTGAACGCGGAGGCGCCGTTGTTCGGCGCTTAGATCGGAATCAACCGTGATCTGAATCGCTACGAGTACGACTCCTTCATCCGCGTTCTTGCAACGCTTCCGCTTAGCGATCTACAAGGGTATGTAGATGCACTCTCCTTCCCCTCGTTGCTAGATTACTCCATAGATTGATCTTGGTGATGCGTAGAAAATTTTAAATTTCTGCTACGATCCCCAACAGTGGCATCATGAGCTAGGTCTATGCGTAGTTTCTATGCACGAGTAGAACACAAGTTGTTGTGGGCATCGATTTTGTCAATTTGCTTCTCGTTACTAGTCTTATCCTGATTCGGCGGCATCGTGGGATGAAGCGGCCCGGACCGACCTTACACGTACTCTTACGTGAGACAGGTTCCACCGATTGACATGCACTAGTTGCATAAGGTGGCTAGCGGGTGTCTGTCTCTCCCACTTTAGTTGGATTGGATTCGATGAAAAGGGTCCTTATGAAGGGTAAATATAAATTGGCATATCACGTTGTGGTTTTGGCGTAGGTAAGAAACGTTCTTGCTAGAAACTTATAGCAGCCACGTAAAAACTTGCAACAACAATTAGAGGACGTCTAACTTGTTTTTGCAGCATGTGCCGTGTGATGTGATATGGCCAAAAGGATGTGATGAATGATATATGTGATGTATGAGATTGATCATGTTCTTGTAATAGGAATCACGACTTACATGTCGATGAGTATGACAACCGGCAGGAGCCATAGGAGTTGTCTTAATTTATTTATGACCCGCGTGTCAACATAAACGTCATGTAATTACTTTACTTTATTGCTAAAGCGTTAGTCATAGTAGTAGAAGTAATAGATGACGAGACAACTTCAAGAAGACACGATGATGGAGATCATGATGATGGAGATCATGGTGTCATGTCGGTGACAACGATGATCATGGAGCCCTAAGATGGAGATCAAAAGGAGCAAATGATATTGGCCATATCATGTCACTATTTGTTTGCATGTGATGTTTATCATGTTTTACATCTTATTTGCTTAGAACGACGGTAGCTTAAATAAGATGATCCCTCACTAAAATTTCAAGAAAAGTGTTCCCTATAACTGTGCACCGTTGCAAAGGTTCGTTGTTTCGAAGCACCACGTGATGATCGGGTGTGATAGATTCTAACGTTCGAATACAACGGGTGTTGACGAGCCTAGCACGTACAGACATGGCCTCGGGACACATGCGAAACACTTAGGTTGACTTGACGAGCCTAGCATGTACATACATGGCCTCGGAACACGGAAGACCGAAAGGTCAAACATGAGTCGTATAGAAGATACGATCAACATGAGATGTTCACCGTTGATGACTAGTCCGTCTCACGTGATGATCGGACACGGCCTAGTCGATTCGGATCATGTTTCACTTAGATGACTAGAGGGATGTCTATCTGAGTGGGAGTTCATTGAATAATTTGATTATATGAAATCAATTATCATGAACATAGTCTAAATTATCTTTGCAAATATGTTGTAGATAAATAGCTCACGTTGTAGCTCCTTGTTTCAATACATTCCTAGAGAAAGATTAAGTTGAAAAATATTGTAAGCAATGATGCGGGCTAGGTCCATAGTCCGAGGAGTGTCCTCACTGCTACACAGAAGGCTTACGTCTTTGATGCACCGCTCGATGTGCAAACCCCTACAACATCGTCTGTGGATGTTGTGAACACCTGACAGACACATCCTGATGACTACTTGATAGTTTAGTGCACCATGCTTTACGGCTTAGAATCAGGATTCCAATGACGTTTTGAACGCCATAAGACATATGAGATGTTCCAAGAGTTGAAATTGGGATTTCAGGCTCATGCCCGTGTTGAGAGGTATGAGACCTCTGACAAGTTCTTTTGCCAACAAGATGGAGGAGAATAGCGCAGCTAGTGAGCATTTGCTCAGAATGTCTGGGTGCTACAATCACTTAAATCAAGTGGGAGTTAAACTTTCAGATAAGATAGTGATTGATAGAGTTCTCTAGCCACTATCACTAAGCTACTAGATCTTCGTGATGAACTATGACATGCAAGGGATGGAGTTGATCCCGGAGCTGTTCGCGGTGCTTAAGACCGCAAAAGGTAGAAATCAAGAAGGAGCATCAAGTGTTGATGGTTTAACAAGACCACTGGTTTCAAGAAGGGCAAGGGCTAGAAGGGAAACTTCATGGATGGCAAACCAGTTGCCGCTCCAGTGAAAGAACCCAAGGTTGAACCCAAACCCGAGACTAAGTGCTTCTATTGTAAGGGGAACGCTCACTGGTAGCGGAATTACCCCAAATGCATGGTAGATAAGAAGGCTGGCAACTTCAACAAAGTATATACGTGTTATTAATGTGTACCTCACTAGTACTCCTGGTAGCACCTGTGTATTGGATACCGGTTCAGTTGCTATTATTGGTGACTTGAAGCAAAAGCTACGGACTAAATGGAGACTGGCTAAGGGCGAGGTGACGATGTGTGTTGGAAGTGTTTCCAAAGTTGATGACATCACCATCGCACGCTCCATCTGCCTTCGGGATTAGTATTGAACCTAGATAAATGTTATCATGTGTCTACATTGAGCATGAATATGATTAGATCATGTTCATTGCAATACGATTATTCATTTAAGTTAGAGAATAATGGTTATTCTGTTTACATGAATAATACCTTCCATGGTCATGCACCCTATGTGAATGGTTCAGTGAATCTCGGTCGTAGTAATACACATGTTCACGCCAAAAGATGTAGATAGTACCACTTTCTTGTGGCACTGCCGCTTAGGTCATATTGGCGTAAGATGCATGAAGAAACTCCATGTCGATGGATGTTTGGAGTCACTTGATTTTGGACCGCTTGACACATGCGAGCCATGCCTCATGGGCAGGATGACTAAGACCCCGTTTTCAGGTAAAATAAAACGGGCAAGTGACTTGTTGGAAATCATACATGCTGATGCGTGTGATCCAATGAGAATTGAAGCGTGCGGTGGATATCGCTATTTTCTCATCTTCACTGATGATTTGAGTAGATATAGGTATATTTACTTAATGAAGCACAAGTTTGAAACGTTTGAAAATTTCAAGCGATTTCAGAGTGAAGTTAAGAACCATCATAACAAGAAGATCAAATTCCTACGATCTGATCGATGAGAATTTCTGAGTTATGAGTTTGGCAATCACTTAAGACATTGTGGAATTGTTTCACAGTTGAAGCCACCTAGAACACCAGAGGGTAATGGTGTGTACGGACGTCGTAATCGAACCTTATGAGATATGGTGCGATCTATGATGTCTCTTACCGATCTACCGTTTTCATTTTGAGGTTATGCGTTAGAGACAACTGCATTCACTTTAGATAGGACACCATCTAAGTCCGTTGAGACGACGTCGTGTGAACATTGCTTTGGCAAGAAACCAAAGTTGTCATTTCTTAATGTTTGGGGCTGCGATGCTTAATGCTTCAGCCGGAGAAACTCGAACCCAAAGCGGACAAACACATCTTCATAGGATACCCAAAGGTGATAGTTGGGTACACCTTCTATCTCAGATCCGAGGGCAAACTGTTTGTCGCTAAGAACGGGTCCTTTCTCGAGAAGGAGTTTCTCTTGAAAGAATTGAGTGGGAGGAAGATAAAACTTGATGAGGTTGTCGAACCTTTATTTCAACCAGAGAGTGATGCAACACAGAAAGATGTTTTCTGTGGCGCCTACGTCTGTTGAAGAGGAAGTTAATGATATTGATCATGAAGCTTCGGATCAAGTTGCTATCGAACCTCATAGGTCGACAAGGATATGTACTACTCCTGAGTGGTACGGTAATCCTGTCTTAGATATCATGTTGTTAGACAACAATGAACCTACGAGCTATGGAGAAGCGATGGTGGGCCCGTATTCTGACAAATGGTTAGAATCCATGAAATCCGAGATAGGATCCATGTATCAGAACAAAGTATGGTCTTTGGTGGACTTGCCCAATGATCGGCAAGCCATTGAGATAAATGGATCTTTAAGAAGAAGACGGACGTGGGCGGTAATGTTACCGTCTATGAAGCTCGACTTGTGGGAAAGAGTCTTTTCACAAGTTCAAGGAGTTGACTACGATGAGAATTTCTCACTCGTAGCGATGCTTAAGTCCGTCGGAATCATGTTAGCATTAGTTGTATTTTTCGATTATGAAATCTGACAGATGGATGTCAAAACGAGTTTTCTTACCAGTTTTCGTAAGAAAGAGTTGTATGTGATACAATTAAAGTTTTGTCGATCCTAAGGATGCTAAAAGGTATGCTGGCTCCAGCAATCCTTCTATGGACTAGAGCAAGCATCTCGGAGTCAGAATATATGCTTTGATGGAGTGATCAAAGCTTTTAGGTTTATACAATGTTTGCTAGAAACTTGTATTTACAGGAAAGTGAGTGGGAGCACTACAACATTTCTGATAAGTATATGTGGATGACGTATTGTTGATTCGAAATGATGTAGAATTTCTGGAAAGCATAAACGGTTGTTTGAAGAGTGATTTTCAAAGGAAGACCTGGATAAAGCTGCTTACATATTGGGCATCAAGATCTATAGAGATGGATCAAAACGCCTGATGATACTTTCAAAGAACGCACACCTTGACATGTTTTTGAAGGAGTTCAAAATAGATCAGTCAAAGAAGGGGTTCTTACCTGAGTTGTAAGGTGTGAAGTTGAGTAAGACTCAAATATTGACCACGGCAGAAGAAGGAGGAAGGACGAAGGTCGTTCCCTATGCTTTTGTGATAGGCTCTATACGGTATGCCATGCTGAGTACCGCACCAGATGTGTGCCTTGCCACATGTCTGGAAAGAGGGTACAAAGGTGATCTAGGAGTGGATAACCAGATAGCGGTCAAAATTATCCTTAGAGGAATAAGGAAATGTTTCTCGGTTATGGAGGTGATAAAGAGTTCGACATAAAGAGTTACGTCGATGCAAGCTTAACACCTATCCGGATAGCTCTGAGTCAAGATACCGGATACGTATAATGGAGCAACAATTTGGAATAGCTCCAAGTGGAACGTGGTAGCAGCATCTATGATATGACATAAAGTTTTGTGAAATACACAGGGATCTGAATATGGCAAGACCCGTTGACTACAACCTCTCTCACAAGCATAACATGATCAAACCCAGAACTCTTTGAGTGTTTATCACATAGTGATGTGAACTAGATCATTGGGTCTAGTAGACTCTTGGATGTTGGTCACATGGCGATGTGACCTGTGAGTGTTAATCACATGGCGATGTGAACTAGATTATTGACTCTAGTGCAAGTGGGAGACTGTTGGAAATATGCCCTAGAGGCAATAATAAATTGGTTATTATTATATTTCCTTGTTCATGATAATCGTTTATTATCCATGCTAGAATTGTATTGATAGGAAACTCAGATACATGTGTGGATACATAGACAACACCATGTCCCTAGTAAGCCTCTAGTTGACTAGCTCGTTGATCAATAGATGGTTACGGTTTCCTGACCATGGACATTGGATGTCATTGATAACGGGATCACATCATTAGGAGAATGATGTGATGGACAAGACCCAATCCTAAGCCTAGCACAAAGATCGTGTAGTTCGTATGCTAAAGCTTTTCTAATGTCAAGTATCATTTCCTTAGACCATGAGATTGTGCAACTCCCGGATACCGTAGGAGTGCTTTAGGTGTGCCAAACGTCACAATGTAACTGGGTGGATATAAAGGTACACTACGGGTATCTTCGAAAGTGTCTGTTGGGTTGGCACGAATCGAGACTGGGATTTGTCACTCCATGTAACGGAGAGGTATCTCTGGGCCCACTCGGTAGGACATCATCATAATGTGCACAATGTTACCAAGGAGTTGATCACGGTATGATGTGTTACGGAACGAGTAAAGAGACTTGCCGGTAACGATATTGAACAAGGTATCGGGATACCGACGATCGAATCTCGGGCAAGTATCATACCGATAGACAAAGGGAATTGTATACGGGATTGATTGAATCCTTGACATCGTGATTCATCTGATGAGATCATCGTGGAGCATGTGGGAACCAACATGGGTATCCAGATCCAGCTGTTGGTTATTGACCGGAGAGTTGTCTCGGCCATGTCTGCATGACTCCCGAACCCGTAGGGTCTACACACTTAAGGTTCGATGACGCTAGGGTTATAGGGAAAGTATGTACACGGTTACCGAATGTTGTTTGGAGTCCCGGATGAGATCCCGGACGTCACGAGGAGTTCCTAAATGGTCCGGAGGTAAAGATTGATATATAGGAAGTATGGTTTTGGCCACCGAAAGTGTTCCGGGCATCACCGGTAGTGTACCGGGACCACCGGAGGGGTCCGGGGGTCCACCAGGAGGGGCCACGGGCCCCGGAGGCCTACATGGGCTAATAGTGGGAAGGGACCAGCCCCTAGGTGGGCTGGGGTGCCTCCCACCAAGGCCCAAGGCGCAAGGGAGAGTGGGAGGGGGCAAACTCTAGGTCCAGATGGGCCTTAAGGCCCACCCTAGGTGCGCCCCCCTCTCTCCCCCCTTGGCCGCCTCCCTAGATGGGTTTTGGGGCTGCCGCCACCCCTAGGGAGGGAACCCTTGATGGGGGCATAGCCCCTCCCCTTCCCCTATATATACTTGAGGTATTGGGGGCTGCAAGACACACGAGATCATCTCCCTGTTGGCGCAGCCCTACCCCTCTCCCTCCTCGTCTCTCGTTGTGCTTGGCGAAGCCCTACTGGAGTCCCGCGCTCCTCCACCGCCACCATGCCGTCGTGCTACTGCTGGACGGCTCCTTCTCCCCTTGCTGGATCAAGGCGTTGGAGACGTCACCGGGCTGCACGTGTGTTGAACGCGGAGGCGCCGTTGTTCGGCGCTTAGATCGGAATCAACCGCGATCTGAATCGCTATGAGTACGACTCCTTCATCCGCGTTCTTGCAACGCTTCCGCTTAGCGATCTACAAGGGTATGTAGATGCACTCTCCTTCCCATCGTTGCTAGATTACTCCATAGATTGATCTTGGTGATGCGTAGAAAATTTTAAATTTCTGCTACGATCCCCAACAGGTGGGTCCCAGCTAGCAGGGGGTATTCATTTTTAGCGTAATAAGGAGGCACTTCCTTGCGTGCGAAGATATAGCTGGTGGGTCCGAGCTGTCAGCGGCGGTAACGTTTTTTTCGCGAAATACAGAGGCCCTTTCGGTGGGTCCCTGATGTCAGGTGGAGGAATCATTATTTTGCGCGTAATAAGGAGGCATTTCCTTGCGTGCGGCCGTGGACCCAGCTGTCGGCCTCTCCACGTACAGTCCACTTCAGATGCATGTCAGTCGTTGACCACATTGACCAGGCCGCGCCGAGAGCACCAGGGCGGTGGACGATGACGAGGCCTAGGAAGGGAACGACACGGAGGCAGGGAAGACTCGGCAGTTGTTTCCCACGCGGAGGGGAGTACGACTGTACGAGGTTTACTGGTTCGTCTGCCTTCGCCGGAGAATAACATCAGGTGTGGGTGAGTAGAGGGATGGCTAGGCCAGTGATGGGAGTATAGTGGGGCGGTGAGGCCTGCGCGGCAGCATAGCCGGCCGCGGGAAGGAGGGAGCAGGCAGTCCCGCCGACGCTTGTTTGAGCGGCTGGAGCAGCAAGAGCAGAGATTGAAGAAGCACGACAGCCGTTCGATGGACATCCAACAATCACTGCTTGTGCGTTAATGACCCACAAGTATAGGGAATCTATCGTAGTCCTTTCGATAAGTAAGAGTGTCGAACCCAACGAGGAGTAGAAGGAAATGATAAGAGGTTTTCAGCAAGGTATTCTCTGCAAGTACTGAAATAAGTGGTAACAGATAGTTTTGTGATATGATAAATTGTAACGAGCAACAAGTAACAAAAGTAAATAAAGTGCAGCAAGGTGGCCCAATCCTTTTGTAGCAAAGGACAAGCCGGAACAAACTCTTATAGTAGGAAAAGCGCTCCCGAGGACACATGGGAATATTGTCAAGCTAATTTTCATCACGTTCATATGATTCGCGTTCGATACTTTGATAATTTGATATGTGGGTGGACCGGTGCTTGGGTGCTGTTCTTACTTGAACAAGCATCCCACTTATGATTAACCTCTATTGCAAGCATCGGCAACTACAACAAAAGTATTAAGGTAAACCTAACCATTGCATGAAATATATGGATCCAAATCAGCCCCTTACGAAGCAACACATAAACTAGGGTTTAAGCTTCTGTCACTCTAGCAACCCATCATCTACTTATTACTTCCCAATGCCTTCCTCTAGGTCCAAATAATGGTGAAGTGTTATGTAGTCGACGTTCACATAATACCACTAGAGGCTAGACAACATACATCTTATCAAAATATCGAACGAATACCAAATTCACATGACTACTCATAGCAAGACTTCTCCCTTGTCCTCAGGAACAAACGTAATTACTCACAAAGCATATTCATGTTCACAATCAAAGGGGTAATAATATGCATATAGGATCTGAACATATGATCTTCCACCAATTAAACCAACTAGCATCAACTACAAGGAGTAATCAACACTACTAGCAACCTACTAGCACCAATCCCGGATTTTGAGACCAAAATTGGATACAAGAGATGAACTAGGGTTTGGAGATGAGATGGTGCTGGTGAAGATGTTGATGGAGATTGCCCTCTCCCGATGAGAGGAGCGTTGGTGATGACGATGGTGATGATTTCCCCCTCCAGGAGGGAAGTATGCTCGGCAGAACAGCTCTGCCGGAGCTCTAGATTGGATCCGCCAAGGTTCCGCCTCGTGGCGGCGGAGTCTCGTCCCGAAAAGTTCCTCTTATTTTTTTCTCATCGAAAGACCTCATATAGGAGAAGATGGGCATCGGAGAGCCACCAGGGGGCCCACGAGGTAGGGGGGCGCGCCCTAGGGGGGGCGCCCCCACCCTCGTGAGCAGGGGTGTGGGCCCCCTGGCCTTCATCTTTGGCGTGGATTTTTATTTATTTCTTTTAAGACATTCCGTGGAGTTTCAGGACTTTTGGAGTTGCGCAGAATAGGTCTCTAATATTTGCTCCTTTTCTAGACCAGAATTCCAGCTGTCGACATTCTCCCTCTTTATGTAAACCTTGTAAAATAAGAGAGAATAGCCATAAGTATTGTGATATAAAGTGAAATAACAGTCCATAATGCGATAAATATCGATATAAAAGCATGATGCAAAATGGACATATCAACTGCCCCAAGCTGAGACCTCGCTTGTCCTCAAGCGAAAAGCCGATAACAATAAATATGTCCTCATGTTTAGAGGTAGAGGCATCGATAAAAAAATAAAATACGGACATGAAGGCATCATGATTATTCTTATAACAACAACATATATAGGTTTTGTCATATGCTTACTTATGTTCAAGTGATGATCTATTCACAATGCAAAAGTATAAATCATAAACCTTATTGGGTTCCAACAAACTATAATCTCAGTCATTGAAGCAATTGCAATTTATCATAACATCGGAAAGAGTCTATGTCAGAGCTAAAAGCAAGTCCACATACTCAACTATCATTTAGTCCTCCATAATTGCTAACACTCACGCAATACTTGTGGTTACAGAGTTTTAATCGGACACGGAGAAAGATAGGGGCTTATAGTTTTGCCCCACAACCTTTTACCTCAAGGGTAATGTCAACAATAATGGTTCATGCTCCCCTACATCCAATTAGATATATATATATCATGTTCTTTCCAACATGCTGACCCTGCCAAAGGATAAAATGAAAAAGGAAAGGTGAAGATCACCGTGACTCTTGCATAAGGTAGAAGATAATAATAAAGGATAGGCCCTTCACAGAGGGAAGCAGAGGTTGCCATGCGCTTCTATGGTTGGATATATAAAATCTCAATGCGAAAGAACGTCACTTTATATTGCCACTTATGATATGAACCTTTATTATGCAGTCCGTCACTTTTATTACTTCCACATCACAAGATCGTATAAAGCTTATTTCTCCCACACCAATCAATCATATATATTTAGAGCAATTTTTATTGCTTTGCACCGATGACAACTTACTTGAAGGATCTTACTCAATCCATAGGTAGATATGGTGGACTCTCATGGCAAAACTGGTTTAGGGATATTTGGAAGCACAAGTAGTATTTCTACTTGGTGCTGAGAATTTGGCTAGCATGAGGGGGAAAGGCAAGCTCAACAAGTTAGAGGAACCATGACAACATACTTTATCTCAGATATAAGAAAAACATAACTCATTATGTTGTCTTCCTTGTCCAACATCAACTCTTTAGCATGTCATATTTTAATGAGTGCTCCCAATCGTAAAAGATGTCAATGATAATATATCTATATGTGAAAACCTCTCTTTCCTTATTACTTCCTACTAATTGCAACAATGACCAAAGCTATGTCTGCCAACTCCCAACAACTTTTAATCATCATACTCTTTCTATGTGAAGTCATTACTCTCAATAAGATCAATATGAACTCTTTGTTTCTTTTTATTCCTTTTCTCTTTTCTTTTATTCACCCAAGATCATGGCAAAATAATCAAGCCCTTGACTCAATCCTAATATTTATTATATATAGCTCACGGACTCGATTACATAGAGAGATCATAAAGCAAAACTCAAAACTAGATCGTGCCACAAACTTTATTCTACTAGATCAAGATACTACTAATAGGATCGAACTAAGAAAAACTGTAAAGATAGGAGTTGTGATTGTGATACGATACCGGGGCACCTCCCCCAAGCTTGGCAGTTGCCAAGGGGAGTGCCCATACCCATGTGATTATATCTCCTTGGTTGGTGAAGAAGGTGGTGGTGATGGATAATCGCACAACGAGTGTAAGAGGTCCTCCAGCTTGCGAATAATGCCCTTGAGTGCGACAATATGCTCCTTCAACAAAATATTTTCTTGTGTGAGATACTTGTTTTGTATACGAGCTAACTCAATCATCTTGAAAGCTTCGATCTCAGTTGGGGTAAGAAGGTTGTGACCAATTTGAAGGATGTCTTTTGCTGCCGGAGCTTGTTCCTCCGTGGCCTTCTTGATCCCTTCATCCTTGTTGACCCTCGTGAGTTCTTCTTCAGATCTATCTTCATTAGCCAAGCATCGTTGTCACCATTGTTGGAGGAGGGAGACGACATGATGCCTGTTACGTTTGGAGCTTGCGTTGGTTTTCCCCGAAGAGGAAGGGATGATGCATCAGAGTAGCGTAAGTATTTCCCTCAGTTTTTGAGAACCAAGGTATCAATCCAGTAGGAGCCCACGGTCAAGTCCCTCGTACCTACACAAAGCGATAGCTACCCGCAACCAACGCGATTAGGGGTTGTCAAGCCCTTCACGGTCACTTACGAGAGTGAGATCTGATAGATAGAATATTTTTTGTATTTTTGATATAAAGATGCAAGGTAAAAAGTAAAAGCAAAGTAAAATAGCAAAACAATATAAAAGTGATGGAGATTGATATGATGAGAATAGACCCGGGGGCCATAGGTTTCACTAGTGGCTTCTCTCGAGAGCATAAGTTTTCTATGGTGGGTGAACAAATTACTGTTGAGCAATTGACAGAATTGAGCATAGTTATGAGAATATCTAGGCATGATCACGTATATAGGCATCACGTCCGTGACAAGTAGATCGAAACGATTCTGCATCTACTACTATTACTCCACTCATCGACCGCTATCCAACATGCATCTAGAGTATTAAGTTAAAAATAGAGTAACGCTTTAAGCAAGATGACATGATGTAGAGAGATAAATTCATGCAATATGAAATAAACCCCATCTTGTTATCCTCGATGGCAACGATACAATACGTGTCTTGCTGCCCCTTCTGTCACTGGGAAAGAACACCGCAAGATCGAACCCAAAGCTAAGCACTTCTCCCATGGCAAGAACTATCAATCTAGTTGGCCAAACCAAATGGATAATTCGAAGAGACTTGCAAAGATAACCAATCATACATAAAAGAATTCAGAGAAGATTCAAATATTGTTCATAGATAGACTTGATCATAAACCCACAATTCATCGGTCTCAACAAACACACCGCAAAAGAAGGTCTATTCAGGATTGTCTAGCTTGGTGCTTTGAGTATATCCACCAGTGTAATGCTTCAAAGAGACCAATAGTGCTGCTGAAATTGGATTTTACTAAAGCCTTTGACACTATTGAGCATGATGCCATTCTTAGAATCTTAAGATACAAGGGTTTTAATGACAAATGGATCTCCTGGATGCAAACTATTTTGTCTTCTGGTTCTTCTTCTGTGCTTCTTAATGGTGTTCCTGGTAACCATTTTAAATGTAAGAGAGGAGTCAGGCAAGGAGACCCAATGTCACCTCTTCTTTTTGTCCTTGCCGCTGACCTACTTCAGTCTGTTGTCAACGACATGTGTAGTAATGGAATTCTGACTTTGCCAATCCCTTCCAACAGCCAGGATTACCCCATTGTTCAGTATGCTGATGATACACTAATTGTGTTGCCTGCTATTGATTACCAACTGCTTGCTCTTAAATACATGCTTGATGTCTTTGCTGCGACAACAGGATTATCTGTGAATTTTACAAAATCCCTTATGGTGCCTATGAACATGTCATCTGATTAAGCTAACAGGTTGGCCTCAATGCTTGGATGTAGCATAGGAACCATGCCTTTTACTTACTTGGGTCTACCCATGGGGACTACAAGGCCCTCAATCCAAGACCTCATGCCCCTTGTGCATAGGATTGAAAGAAGATTGTCTGCCACTTCATGTTTTCTGAATCAAGGTAGCAGGTTGCAGTTGCTCCACTCTGTTTTAACATCAATGCCCATATACTTCCTGTGCACACTACTCATCCCAACTGGAATTTTGAAGCAAATTGAAAGGATTCAGAGACAATGTCTATGGAGAGGAAACTCTGATACTCCAAGACAATCTCTGGCTGCTTGGGACTTGGTATGCCTACCAAAAAACAAAGGGGGTCTTGGTGTGCTTAATCTCAGGGTGCAGAATGAGGCCTTCCTTATGAAGTTCTTGCACAAATTTTATAATCATCATGACATCCCCTGGGTTGGCCTTATTTGGAATGCCTACTATGCCAACTCTGTCCCTCATACTACCACACTCTGTGGATCTTTTTGGTGGCGTGATGTGTTTAAATTGGCTGACAAATATTGTCAGATGGCTACTCCAGCGTTGGGTGATGGCAGGTCCATTCTCTTTTGGTCTGACAGATGGATGGTTGAGCTTAAGGGTTCCTATCTCAGTGAAAAATTTCCCAGGCTCTTCTCCTTTGTTATTGATGAGCAGCTTTCAGTGTCTGATGTGCTTTCCCAGGAGTTTTTGTCAAATTTGCATTTGCCCATCTCTACACAGGCCTTTGCTGAGCTTGAATGTCTTCAACAGCTGACTCATGATTATTCTTGCTCTGCAACTCATGACGCATGGATTTGGCCTTTTCATAAGGGTTGTTTCAGACCCAAATCCTTCTATGTGTATGAGCATCAGCATATTGTTGTTGATCCAATCTTCCAATGGATTTGGAAATCTTCATGTACATTGAAAATCAAAATGTTTGGTTGGTTACTGCTGAGAGATCGTTTAAACACCAGAGACATGCTACTCAGAAGGCATTGGCATGTGGAAGATCATACTTGTGTCCTATGTCCATATCTGATCCATGAAGATCGTGCACATCTGTTCTTCTCTTGTAATTTTAGCATTAGAGTCTGGAATTACTTGCAGATTATCTGGGACCCACAACCTGGGATGACAACTTACAACATGGAAGTAAAGGCTAGGAAGGATTTTGGGCATTCTTTCTTCACTGAAGTGGTCTTTACAACAGCTTGGAACATTTGGATCTTGAGGAATGTTAAGGTTTTCAGGAATGAGACACGTTCCTTCAGCGCATGGAGACATAACTTCATCCATGACATAAACCTTCTTTCTCATAGGATAAAATGTAAATACAAGGATAGCCTTTTAACTTGGATCTCTAACCTTCCTTAGGTAGTGCTTTTCTTTGCCCTGCTTGGGTTGTAACTTTGTAAGTATTTCTGTCTTCCTCTTTTCTTTACTTGTATGGACTTGTAATAGGACTTTGTTCTTTGTTGTTTTCAATAAAGAGCTGTGAGGCTGTTGCCTTGCAGTACATATTCAAAAAAAATAGATCTCCACAAGAGAGGGGGAGAACATTGTATTGAGATCCAAAAAGAGAGAAGAAGCCATCTAGCTACTAACTATGGACCCGAAGGTCTGAGATAAACTACTCACACTTCATCGAAGAGGCTATGATGATGTAGAAGCCCTCCGTGATGACGGCCCTCTCCGGCAGAGCTCCGGAACAGGCCCCAAGATGGTATCTCATGGATACAGAAAGTTGCGATGGTGGAATTATGTTTTTGGCTCCTATTCTGATTGTTTGGGGGTACGTGGGTATATATAGGAGGAAGGAGTACGTCGGTGGAGCACCGAGGGGCCCACGAGGCAGGGGGCGCGCCCCCCACCCTCGTGACCGCCTCTTTGACTCCTTGGAGTAGGGTCCAAGTCTCCTGGATCACGTTCGGTGAGAAAATCACGTTCCCGAAGGTTTTATTCCGTTTGGACTCCGTTTGATATTCTGTTTCCCCGAAATACTGAAATAGGCAAAAAACAGCAATTCTGGGCTGGGCCTCCGGTTAATAGGTTAGTCCCAAAAATAATATAAAAGTGGAAAATAAAGCCCAATATAGTCCAAAACAATAGATAATATAGCATGGAGCAATCAAAAATTATAGATACATTGGAGACGTTTCAGGCATCCCCAAGCTTAATTCCTGCTCGTCCTCGAGTAGGTAAATGATAAAGAGAGAATTTTTGATGCGGAGTGCTATTTGGCATAATTTCAATGCAAAATTTCTTAATTGTGGTATGGATATTCAGATTAGAAAGATTCAAGACAAAAGTTCATATTGACATAAAGAATAATAACACTTCAAGCATACTAATAAAGTAATTATGTCTTCTCAAAATAACATGGCCAAAGAAAGTTATCCCTACAAAATCATATAGTCTGGCTATGCTCTATCTTCACCACACAAAGTATTTAAATCATGCACAACCCCGATGACAAGCCAATCAATTGTTTCATACTCTAACTTTTTCAGAACTTTTTCAATCTTCACTCAATACATGAGCGTGAGCCATGGACATAGCACTATGTGGAATCGAAGGGTGGAGAAGACAAAAAGAGGGGAAGATAGTCTCACATCAACTAGGCGTATCAACGGCTATGGAGATGCCCATCAATAGATAACAATGCGAGTGAGTAGGGATTGCCATGCAACGGATGCACTAGAGCTATAAGTATATGAAAGCTCATCAAAAGAAACTAAGTGGGTGTGCATCCAACTTGCTTGCTCACGAAGACCTAGGGCAATTTGAGGAAGCCCATCATTGGAATATACAAGCCAAGTTCTATAATGAAAAATTCCCACTAGTATATGAAAGTGACATAACGAGAGACTCTCTATCATGAAGATCATGGTGCTACTTTGAAGCACAAGTGTGGTAATAGTAACATTGTCCCTTCTCTCTTTTTCTCTCATTTTTTTATTTGGGCTTTTCTCCCTTCTTTTATGGCCTCTTTTTTTTTCGTCCGGAGTCTCATCCCGACTTATGGGGGAATCATAGTCTCCATTATCCTTTCCTCACTTGGTACAATGCTCTAGAAAATGATGATCATCACACTTTTATTTTTCTTATAACTCAACAATTACAACTCGATACTTAGAACAAATATGACTCTATATGAATGCCTCCGGCGGTGTACCGGGATATGCAATGAATCAAGAGTGACATGTATGAAAGAATTATGAATGGTGGCTTTGCCACAAATACGATGTCAACTACATGATCATGCTAGAAATATGACAATGATGGAGCGTGTCATAATAAACGGAAAGGTGGAAAGTTGCATGGCAATATATCTCGGAATGGCTATGGAAATGCCATGATAGGTAGGTATGGTGGCTGTTTTGAGGAAGTTATATGGTGGGTGTATGATACCGGCGAAAGGTGCGCGGTATTAGAGAGGCTAGCAATGGTGGAAGGATGGGAAAAAGTGCATATAATCCATGGACTCAACATTAGTCATAAAGAACTCATATACTTATTGCAAAAATCTAGAAGTTATCAAAGCAAAGTATTACGCGCATGCTCCTAGGGGGATAGATTGGTAGGAAAAGACCATCGCTCGTCCCCGACTGCCGCTCATAAGGAAGACAATCAATAAATAAATCATGCTTCGACTTCATCACATAACGGTTCACCATACGTGCATGCTACGGGAATCACAAACTTTAACACAAGTATTCTTTAAATTCACAACTACTAAACTAGCATAACTCTAATATTATCACCTCCATATCTCAAAACAATTATCATGCTTCAATCTTCTCTTAGTATTCAACACACTCAAAAGAAGTTTCACAAATCTTGAATACCAAGCATATTTATATTAAGTAAATTACCATGCTATTAAGACTCTCAAAATAATTTAAGTGAAGCATGAGAGATCAATAGTTTATTTAAAATAAACCACCACCGTGCTCTAAAATACCTAAGTGAAGCACATAGAGTAAAATTATAATGCTCAAAAGATATAAGTGAAGCACATAGAGCAAAACTACATAGCTCAAAAGATTTAAGTGAAGCACATAGAGTATTCTATCAAATTTCAATTCAAGTATAGCTCTATCAAAAGGTGTGTACAGAAAGTATGATTGTAGCATACTAACAAACACAGACACAAATAATACAAGACGCTCCAAGCAAAACACATATCATGTTGGTGAATAAAAATATAGCTCCAAGTAAATTACCGATGGAAGTGGACGAAAGAGGGGATGCCTTCCGGGGCATCCCCAAGCTTTGACTTTTTGGTGTCCTTGTATTATCTTGGGGTGACATGGGAATCCCCAAGCTTAGGCTCTTGGCACTCCTTCTTCCATGATCCATCAAAAGAATTCACCCAAAACTTGAAAACTTCACAACAGAAAACTCAAAATAGAAAACTCGTGAGCTCCGTTAGCGAAAGAAAACAAAAGACCACTTCAAGGTACTGTAATGAACTCATTATTTATTTGTATTGGTATTAAACCTACTGTATTCCAACTTCTCTATGGATTATAAACTATTTTACTAGCCATAGATTCATCAAAATAAGCAAACAACACACGAAAAACAGAATCTGTCAAAAACAGAACAGTCTGTAGTAATCTGTAGCTAGCACAAAATCTGGAACCCCCAAAATTCTAAAATAAATTGCTGGAGGTGATTAATTTATCTATTAATCATCTTCAGAAAGAATTAACGAAATATCACTCTTCAAATAAAAATGACAGCAGTTCTCGTGAGTGCTAAAGTTTCTGTTTTTTACAGCAAGTACAATAAGACTTTCCCCAAGTCTTCCCAACGGTTCTACTTGGCACAAACACAAATTAAACACAAAAAAACACAACCAAAACAGAGTCTAAATAATTTATTTATTACTAAACAGGAGCAAAAATCAAGGAATGAAAATAAAATTGGGTTTCCTCCCAACAAGCGCTATCGTTTAACGCCCCTAGCTAGGCATAAAAGCGAGGATAGATCTAGGTATTGCCATCTTTGGCATTAGGAAAGAAAAGAGCAAATTTCCTTTCTATGGAATTTATTCTCCTATTTTGGGAAAGCACATGGCCATTAATGGATGAAGTAAGATTTTAAGCACGTTATGGAAATTTGCATCTATACTAGATTTCATCTCTTTGATAATTTCGTTTTGATAGAAGCATAAGAGGGTGGTAGATTCAACTTTATCATTCATGGGGTGCCCAAATATAGTTTTCATCCTTTCATAAGTATCTATAGCATCCCCTTCAAGAAAACCCTCTTCAAAAATAGAATCTAGCACTTGTTTAAAAGAGGCAGGTAATCCGACATAAAACCTTCTAAGTAAACCTCAATTTGATATTGTGGTATATAGCTAGCCCTAATCCTTAATAACCTATCCCAAGCATCTTTTAAAGACTCATCAATTAAATAGCGAAAAATTCCAGAGTCATCTTCATCAAGATTATTTAAACTCTCATTGGTGACGCCGGTGGGTCTCTCAATAGCATCATTATTTCTGAGTTTAGAGAGGATAGAGGGATCATCTAGGGTACTAAGACCTTGGAAAGGACCCTTTGTTCTATTTGATTCGGCCATGGCAACGGGAAGACAGGCGAGAAAAAGGCAAACAGAGAAGGAGAAGGAGAAGGAGGAGGAGAAAGAGAGGGCGAATAAAACGGCAAGGGTGAAGTGGGGGAGAGGAAAACGAGAGGCAAATGGCAAATAATGCAATGCGAGAGATAGGGATTGTGATGGGTACTTGGTATGTTGACTTTTTGCATAGACTCCCCGGCAACGGCGCCATAAATCCTTCTTGCTACGTCTTGAGCTTGCATTGGTTTTCCCCGAAGAGGAAGGGATGATGCAGCAGAGTAGGGTAAGTATTTCCCTCAGTTTTTGAGAACCAAGGTATCAATCCAGTAGGAGCCCACGCTCAAGTCCCTCATACGTGCACAAAGCGATAGCTACCCGCAACCAACGCGATTAGGGGTTGTCAAGCCCTTCACAGTCACGTACGAGAGTGAGATCCGATAGATAGAATATTTTTTGTAATTTTGATATAAAGGTGCAAGGTAAAAAGTAAAATCAAAGTAAATAGCAAAACAATATAAAAGTGATGGAGATTGATATGATGAGAATAGACCCGGGGGCCATAGGTTTCACTAGTTGCTTCTCTCGAGAGCATAAGTTTTCTACGGTGGGTGAACAAATTACTGTTGAGCAATTGACAGAATTGAGCATAGTTATGAGAATATCTAGGCATGATCATGTATATAGGCATCACGTCCGTGACAAGTAGATCGAAACGATTCTGCATCTACTACTATTACTCCACTCATCGACCGCTATCCAGCATGCATCTAGAGTATTAAGTTAAAACAGAGTAACGCTCTAAGCAAGATGACATGATGTAGAGAGATAAATTCATGCAATATGAAATAAACCCCATCTTGTTATCCTCGATGGCAACGATACAATACGTGTCTTGCTGCCCCTTCTGTCACTGGGAAAGAACACCGCAAGATCGAACCCAAAGCTAAGCACTTCTCCCATGGCAAGAACTATCAATCTAGTTGGCCAAACCAAATGGATAATTCGAAGAGACTTGCAAAGATAACCAATCATACATAAAAGAATTCAGAGAAGATTCAAATATTGTTCATAGATAGACTTGATCATAAACCCACAATTCATCGGTCTCAACAAACACACCGTAAAAGAAGAAGATTACATCGAATAGATCTCCACAAGAGAGGGGGAGAACATTGTATTGAGATCCAAAAAGAGAGAATAAGCCATCTAGCTACTAACTATGGACCCGAAGGTCTGAGGTAAACTACTCACACTTCATCGGAGAGGCTATGATGATGTAGAAGCCCTCCGTGATGACGGCCCTCTCCGGCGGAGCTCCGGAACAGGCCCCAAGATGGGATCTCATGGATACAGAAAGTTGCGGCGGTGGAATTATGTTTTTGGCTCCTGTTCTGATCGTTTGGGGGTACGTGGGTATATATAGGAGGAAGGAGTACGTCGGTGGAGCACCGAGGGGCCCACGAGGCAGGGGGCGCGCCCTAGGGGGCTGGGTGCGCCCCCACCCTCGTGACCGCCTCTTTGACTCCTTGGAGTAGGGTCCAAGTCTCCTGGATCACATTCGGTGAGAAAATCACGTTCCCAAAGGTTTTATTCCGTTTGGACTCCGTTTGATATTCTGTTTCTCCGAAATACTGAAATAGGCAAATAACAACAATTCTGGGCTGGGCCTCCGGTTAATAGGTTAGTCCCAAAAATAATATAAAAGTGGAAAATAAAGCCCAATATAGTCCAAAACAGTAGATAATATAGCATGGAGCAATCAAAAATTATAGATACGTTGGAGACGTATCAGGCATCCCCAAGCTTAATTCCTGCTCGTCCTCGAGTAGGTAAATGATAAAAAGAGAATTTTTGATGCGGAGTGCTACTTGGCATAATTTCAATGCAAAATTTCTTAATTGTGGTATGGATATTCAGATTAGAAAGATTCAAGACAAAAGTTCATATTGACATAAAGAATAATAACACCTCAAGCATACTAATAAAGTAATTATGTCTTCTCAAAATAACATGGCCAAAGAAAGTTATCCCTACAAAATCATATAGTCTGGCTATGCTCTATCTTCACCACACAAAGTATTTAAATCATGCACAACCCCGATGACAAGCCAAGCAATTGTTTCATACTCTAACTTTTTCAAAACTTTTTCAATCTTCACTCAATACATGAGCGTGAGCCATGGACATAGCACTATGTGGAATAGAAGGGTGGAGAAGACAAAAAGAGGGGAAGATAGTCTCACATCAACTAGGCGTATCAACGGGCTATGGAGATGCCCATCAATAGATAACAATGCGAGTGAGTAGGGATTGCCATGCAACGGATGCACTAGAGCTATAAGTATATGAAAGCTCATCAAAAGAAACTAAGTGGGTGTGCATCCAACTTGCTTGCTCACGAAGACCTAGGGCAATTTGAGGAAGCCCATCATTGGAATATACAAGCCAAGTTCTATAATGAAAAATTCCCACTAGTATATGAAAGTGACATAACGAGAGACTCTCTATCATGAAGATCATGGTGCTACTTTGAAGCACAAGTGTGGTAAAAGGATAGTAACATTGTCCCTTCTCTCTTTTTCTCTCATTTTTTATTTGGGCCTTTTCTCCCTTTTTTATGGCCTCTTTTTTTTCGTCCGGAGTCTCATCCCGACTTATGGGGGAATCATAGTCTCCATCATCCTTTCCTCACTTGGGACAATGCTCTAGAAAATGATGATCATCAAACTTTTATTTTTCTTACAACTCAACAATTACAACTCGATACTTAGAACAAATATGACTCTATATGAATGCCTCCGGCGGTGTACCGGGATATGCAATGAATCAAGAGTGACATGTATGAAAGAATTATGAATGGTGGCTTTGCCACAAATACGATGTCAACTACATGATCATGCTAGAAATATGACAATGATGGAGCGTGTCATAATAAACGAAAAGGTGGAAAGTTGCATGGCAATATATCTCGGAATGGCTATGGAAATGCCATGATAGGTAGGTATGGTGGCTGTTTTGAGGAAGGTATATGGTGGGTGTATGATACCGGCGAAAGGTGCGCGGTATTAGAGAGGCTAGCAATGGTGGAAGGATGGGAAAAAGTGCATATAATCCATGGACTCAACATTAGTCATAAAGAACTCATATACTTATTGCAAAAATCTAGAAGTTATCAAAGCAAAGTATTACGCGCATGCTCCTAGGGGGATAGATTGGTAGGAAAAGACCATCGCTCGTCCCCGACCGCCGCTCATAAGGAAGACAATCAATAAATAAATCATGCTTCGACTTCATCACATAACGGTTCACCATACGTGCATGCTACGGGAATCACAAACTTTAACACAAGTATTCTTTAAATTCACAACTACTAAACTAGCATAACTCTAATATTATCACCTCCATATCTCAAAACAATTATCATGCTTCAATATTCTCTTAGTATTCAACAAACTCAAAAGAAGTTTCACAAATCTTGAATACCAAGCATATTTATATTAAGCAAATTACCATGCTATTAAGACTCTCAAAATAATTTAAGTGAAGCATGGGAGATCAATAGTTTCTTTAAAATAAACCACCACCGTGCTCTAAAAGACCTAAGTGAAGCACATAGAGCAAAATTATAACACTCAAAAGATATAAGTGAAGCACATAGAGCAAAACTACATAGCTCAAAAGATTTAAGTGAAGCACATAGAGTATTCTATCAAATTTCAATTCAAGTATAGCTCTCTCAAAATGTGTGTACAGCAAGTATGATTGTAGCATACTAACAAACAAAGACACTCCAAGCAAAACACATATCATGTTGGTGAATAAAAATATAGCTCCAAGTAAATTACCGATGGAAGTGGACGAAAGAGGGGATGCCTTCCGGGGCATCCCCAAGCTTTGACTTTTTGGTGTCCTTGTATTATATTGGGGGTTCCATGGGCATCCCCAAGCTTTGACTTTTTGGTGTCCTTGTATTATCTTGGGGGTTCCATGGGCATCCCCAATCTTAGGCTCTTGCCACTCCTTGTTCCATGATCCATCAAAAGAATTCACCCAAAACTTCAAAACTTCACAACACAAAACTCAAAATAGAAAACTCGTGAGCTCCGTTAGCGAAAGAAAACAAAAGACCACTTCAAGGTACTGTAATGAACTCACTATTTATTTGTATTGGTATTAAACCTACTGTATTCCAACTTCTCTATGGATTATAAACTATTTTACTAGCCATAGATTCATCAAAATAAGCAAACAACACACTAAAAACAGAATCTGTCAAAAACAGAACAGTCTGTAGTAATATGTAGCTAGCGCAAAATCTGGAACCCCCAAAATTCTAAAATAAATTTACGGACGTGATTAATTTATCTATTAATCATCTTCAGAAAGAATTAACTAAATATCACTCTTCAAATAAAAATGACAGCAGTTCTCGTGAGTGCTAAAGTTTCTGTTTTTTACAGCAAGTACAATAAGACTTTCCCCAAGTCTTCCCAACGGTTCTACTTGGCACAAACACTAATTAAACACAAAAAAACACAACCAAAACAGAGTCTAAATAATTTATTTATTACTAAACAGGAGCAAAAATCAAGGAATGAAAATAAAATTGGGTTTCCTCCCAACAAGCGCTATCGTTTAACGCCCCTAGCTAGGCATAAAAGCGAGGATAGATCTAGGTATTGCCATCTTTCGCATTAGGAAAGAAAAGAGCAAATTTCCTTTCTATGGCATTTATTCTCCTATTTTGGGAAAGCACATGGCCATTAATGGATGAAGTAAGATTAAGCACGTTATGGAAATTTGCATCTATACTAGATTTCATCTCTTTGATAATTTCGTTTTGATAGAAGCATAAGAGGGTGGTAGATTCAACTTTATCATTCATGGGGTGCCCAAATATAGTTTTCATCCTTTCATAAGTATCTATAGCATCCCCTTCAAGAAAACCCTCTTCAAAAATAGAATCTAGCACTTGTTTAAAAGAGGTAGGTAATCCGACATAAAAACCTTCTAAGTAAACCTCAATTTGATATTGTGGTATATAGCTAGCCATAATCCTTAATAACCTATCCCAAGAATATTTTAAAGACTCATCAATTAAATAGCGAAAAAATCCAGAGTCATCTTCATCAAGATTATTTAAACTCTCATTGGTGACGCCGGTGGGTCTCTCAATAGCATCATTATTTCTGAGTTTAGAGAGGATAGAGGGATCATCTAGGGTACTAAGACCTTGGAAAGGACCCTTTGTTCTATTTGATTCGGCCATGGCAACGGGAAGACAGGCGAGAAAAAGGCAAACAGAGAAGGAGAAGGAGAAGGAGGAGGAGAAAGAGAGGGCGAATAAAACGGCAAGGGTGAAGTGGGGGAGAGGAAAACGAGAGGCAAATGGCAAATAATGCAATGCGAGAGATAGGGATTGTGATGGGTACTTGGTATGTTGACTTTTTGCGTAGACTCCCCG
The DNA here is from genome assembly GCF_002162155.2 of Triticum dicoccoides. Taxonomy (NCBI): domain Eukaryota; kingdom Viridiplantae; phylum Streptophyta; class Magnoliopsida; order Poales; family Poaceae; genus Triticum; species Triticum dicoccoides. Next base: position 21,851,305 of record NC_041388.1, read on the forward strand.
GCAACGGCGCCAGAAATCCTTCTTGCTACGTCTTGAGCTTGCATTGGTTTTCCCCGAAGAGGAAGGGATGATGCAGCAGAGTAGCGTAAGTATTTCCCTCAGTTTTTGAGAACCAAGGTATCAATCCAGTAGGAGCCCACGCTCAAGTCCCTCGTACCTGCACAAAGCGATAGCTACCCGCAACCAACACGATTAGGGGTTGTCAAGCCCTTCATAGTCACGTACGAGAGTGAGATCTGATAGATAGAATATTTTTTGTAATTTTGATATAAAGGTGCAAGGTAAAAAGTAAAATCAAAGTAAATAGCAAAACAATATAAAAGTGATGGAGATTGATATGATGAGAATAGACTCGGGGGCCATAGGTTTCACTAGTGGCTTCTCTCGAGAGCATAAGTTTTCTACAGTGGGTGAACAAATTACTGTTGAGCAATTGATAGAATTGAGCATAGTTATGAGAATATCTAGGCATGATCATGTATATAGGCATCACGTTCGTGACAAGTAGATCGAAATGATTCTGCATCTACTACTATTACTCCACTCATCGACCGCTATCCAGCATGCATCTAGAGTATTAAGTTAAAAACAGAGTAACGCTCTAAGCAAGATGACATGATGTAGAGAGATAAATTCATGCAATATGAAATAAACCCCATCTTGTTATCCTCGATGGCAACGATACAATACGTGTCTTGCTGCCCCTTCTGTCACTGGGAAAGAACACCGCAAGATCGAACCCAAAGCTAAGCACTTCTCCCATGGCAAGAACTATCAATCTAGTTGGCCAAACCAAATGGATAATTCGAAGAGACTTGCAAAGATAACCAATCATACATAAAAGAATTCAGAGAAGATTCAAATATTGTTCATAGATAGACTTGATCATAAACCCACAATTCATCGGTCTCAACAAACACACCGCAAAAGAAGAAGATTACATCGAATAGATCTCCACAAGAGTGGGGGAGAACATTGTATTGAGATCAAAAAAGAGAGAAGAAGCCATCTAGCTACTAACTATGGACCCGAAGGTCTGAGGTAAACTACTCACACTTCATCGGAGAGGCTATGATGATGTAGAAGCCCTCCATGATGACGGCCCTCTCCGGCGGAGCTCCGGAACAGGCCCCAAGATGGGATCTCATGGATACAGAAAGTTGCGGCAGTGGAATTATGTTTTTGGCTCCTGGTCTGATCGTTTGGGGGTACGTGGGTATATATAGGAGGAAGGAGTACGTCGGTGGAGCACCGAGGGGCCCATGAGGCAGGGGGCGCGCCCTAGGGGGGTGGGCGCGCCCCACCCTCATGACCACCTCTTTGACTCCTTGGAGTAGGGTCCAAGTCTCCTGGATCACATTCGGTGAGAAAATCACGTTCCCAAAGGTTTTATTCCGTTTGGACTCCGTTTGATATTCTGTTTCTCCGAAATACTGAAATAGGCAAAAAACAGCAATTCTGGGTTGGGCCTCCGGTTAATAGGTTAGTCCCAAAAATAATATAAAAGTGGAAAATAAAGCCCAATATAGTCCAAAACAGTAGATAATATAGCATGGAGCAATCAAAAATTATAGATATGTTAGAGACGCACTACTAGGAAAAGGGCTATAGATGGAATTGACACTAATGGCGCACCAGACATGTGGTGCGCCATTACTATATACTAATGGCGCACCATGTTTTGGTACGCCATTAGGGTCCAAATACTAATGGCGCACCACATCCGCGGGTGCGCCATTAGTAATTTATTTTTTAATTTTTTCAAAACTACTAATGGAGCACCGTGGGAGTGGTGCGCCATTACTAGTTGAACTAGTAATGGCGCACCACATCCACGGTGCGCCATTAGTAACTTGGCCACCACTTCCACCGAATGCACCC
>NC_041388.1:21853404-21854269 GCF_002162155.2 Triticum dicoccoides
CAGTTTTAAAAAAATAAAAGAAAATGATGAAAATGTCAAAAAAATAAAAGAAAATAAGTTTCCTATGTGATATGTGGTCTAGTTGTTGGGAAAATTTGCAAATATGAATTTCGACTTCATTTGCAAAATCTCTCGAGAATTTGTAAAAATGGGCATAACTTTTGCATACTAACTCGGATGAAAAAGTTTTTTATATGAAAAATCATCTACTCGAAAAGTTACATCCGAATTTAACGGGGGGAACATCGTTAAACATTTTCAAAATCCTCAAAAACCTAACAGAAAAAAAGATACGGAGCTTTTAGGATCTGGATAGGCAAAAAAATTCAAAAAAATTCAAACTCACTAATGGCGCACGTGCCCATGGTGCGCCATTAGTATCTTCCCGCCTTCAAAATATAAAATAAGTCAAAAAAATAAAAAAAGTTACTAATGGCGCACCTGCCCATGGTGCGCCATTAGTATCTTCCCGCCTTCAAAATTTAAAATAAGTCAACAAAATAAAAAAAGTTACTAATGGCGCACCTGCCCATGGTGCGCCATTAGTATCTTCCCGCCTTCAAAATTCAAAAAAAGTCAAAAAATAAAAAAAAGTTACTAATGGCGCACCGGCCCATGGTGCGTCATTAGTATCTTCCCGCCTTCAAAATTCAAAATAAGTCAAAAAAAATTAAAAAAAGTTAGTAATGGCGCACCTGCCCATGGTGCGCCATTACTATGTCGTATATATGGCTGGGCGCACCTCCTCCACTCCACCTCTCCTCCACTCCATCTCCTCCTCTCCTCTCCTCCACTCCACCTCTCCTCCACTCCATCTCCTCCTCTCCTCTCCTCCACTCCTTCTCCTCCTCTCCGGCGACCTCCT
>NC_041388.1:21854499-21863617 GCF_002162155.2 Triticum dicoccoides
CCTCCTCCTCCCTCCTCTCCTCCCCTCCCCTCCCCTCACGGTTTCTCCTTCTTCCTCTCCGGTGAGCTCCTCACCCCTCCTCTCCTCCCATTCCCTCATGGTTTCTCCTTCCTCCTCTCCAATGCTTCGGTGAACTCCGCTCCGGCGACCTCCTCCTCCTCTCCGGCGATGTAGGCGAGTGCCTCTCCGGTGACCTCCTCCTCCTCCTCTCCGGCGAACTCCTCTCCGGCAAAATAACATGACAAAAGAACGAACAAGATCCAAAAAGAGGAACAAAATTTGAAATAATATCGTGCCAAAAAACAAGCAAAAAAACTAGCAAAAAATGGGCAAAAAAATCACGATCCAGATCCAAATTCAAAATTCAAAAATAGCAATGGCGCACGGTGGGGGTTAGACGGTGCGCCACTACTATTTTCCCGCCTTCAAAATTCAAAAATACTAATGGCACACCGTGGCCTATACTAATGGCGCACCAGTGGCCTATACTAATGGCGCACCAGTGGCCTATACTAATGGCGCACCAGTGGTGCGCCATTAGTATACCAGATACTAATGGCGCATCAGTGGTGCGCCATTAGTAAAAATTACTAATGGCGTGCTAGTAATGGCGCACCAGTGATGCGCCATTAGTAGGCAAAACTGGTACGCCATTAGTAGGCCTTTTCCTAGTAGTGACGTATCAATGCCTAGCCTGGAAAACCCTGATAGAAAACAACTCGAAAGAAGAATAGAGGAGGTTTGCGTGATACGGTAGTCAAAACCTTCGGGAGAATATATAATGAATTTTTACCGACCAAAATACGTATCGTGCAAGAAAACGGAGTCCGGAAGCCACATGAGGTGCTCACGAGGTAGGGGGCGCGCCCACCACCCTCGTGGGGCCCTCGTGTCCTTCCCGGACTGCTACTTATTTTTCTATTTTTCTAAATATTCTAAAACGGAGAAATATTTCCTTCAAAATTGTTTTGGAGTTGGTTTACTTACCGTACCACATACCTATTCCTTTTCGGAGTCTGAAACGCTCCGGAAAGTGTCCCTTATGTATTCCTCCGGGGTTATGGTTTCAATAATATTGGTTTCAACATTTATGGGATTACCTGAGATATAATGTTTAATTCTTTGACCATTTACCACCTTCGGATTTGTGCCCTCAAAGTTGTTGATTTTTATGGCACCGGAACGGTAGACCTCCTCGATGACGTAGGGGCCTTCCCATTTAGAGAGAAGTTTTCCTGCAATAAATCTTAAATGAGAGTTGTATAGCAATACATAGTCACCTACATTAAACTCACGCTTTTGTATCATTTTGTCATGCCATCTTTTAACTTTTTCTTTAAACAACTTGGCATTTTCATAAGCTTGGGTTCTCCATTCATCAAGTGAGCTAATATCAAATAACCTCTTCTCACCGGCAAGTGTAAAATCATAGTTAAGCTCTGTAATAGGCCAATATGCCTTGTGTTCTAGTTCGAGAGGTAAGTGACATGCTTTTCCATAGACCATTTTGTACGGAAACATACCCATAGGATTTTTGTATGCAGTTCTATAAGCCCATAATGCATCATCAAGTTTCTTAGACCAATTCTTTTTGGACCTATTAACAGTCTTTTGCAAAATTAATTTGAGCTCTCTATTGCTCAATTCTACTTGACCACTAGACTGTGGGTGATAAGGAGATGCAATTCTATGATTAACATCATATTTAGCAAGCATTTTACGGAAGGCACCATGAATAAAGTGTGAACCACCATCAGTCATTAAATATCTAGGGACTCCAAACCTCGGGAAAATAACTTCTTTAAGCATTTTAATAGAAGTATTATGATCAACACTACTAGTTGGAATAGCTTCTACCCACTTAGTAACGTAATCAACAGCAACTAAAATATGTGTGTATCCATTAGACGCAGGAAAAGGTCCCATATAATCAAAGACCCAAACATCAAATGGTTCAATAACAAGTGAATAATTCATAGGCATTTCTTGACGTCTACTAGTATTACCAATTCTTTGACATTCATCACAAGACAAGACAAACTTACGGGCATCCTTGAAGAGAGTAGGCCAATAAAAACCAGATTGCAATACCTTATGTGCAGTTCTATCTCCAGCGTGGTGTCCTCCATAAGACTCGGAATGACACTTGCGTAGGATCTGTTCCTGTTCATGCTCAGGTACACAATGCCTAATAACACCATCTACTCCTTCTTTATAAAGATGTGGGTCATCCCAAAAGTAATGTCTCAAGTCATAGAAAAACTTTTTCTTTTGCTGGTATGTGAAACTAGGTGGTATAAACTTAGTAACAATATAATTAGCATAACCAGCATACCATGAAGTACTACGAGAAGTACTTATAACATTTAATTTTTCATCAGGAAAGTCATCATTAATAGGTAGTGGGTCATCAAGAATATTTTCTAACCTAGATAAGTTGTCTGCAACGGGGTTCTCAGCTCCCTTTCTATCAACAATATTCAAATCAAATTCTTGTAGCAAGAGAACCCATCTAATAAGTCTAGGTTTAGCATCTTTCTTTTTGATAAGATATTTAATAGCAGCATGATTAGTATGAATATTTACTTTAGAATCAACAATATAAGATCTGAACTTATCACAAGCAAATACAACTGCTAAAAGCTCTTTTTCAGTAGTAGCATAATTTCTTTGAGAATTGTCTAGAGTCTTACTAGAATAATGGATAATATTTAATTTCTTATCAACTCTTTGCCCTAGAACAACACCTATAACATAATCACTAGCATCACACATAATTTCAAAGGGTAAATTCCAATCAGGTGGCTGAACAACAGGTGCAGAGACTAATGCTTTCTTAAGTATTTCAAATGCTTCTACACAATCATCATCAAAGACAAATGGTATATCTTTTTGCAATAAATTAGTCAGAGGCCAATAAATTTTTGAGAAGTCCTTAATGAACCTCCTATAAAATCCGGCGTGACCAAGGAAACTTCTTATACCTTTGATGTCCTTGGGACATGGCATCTTTTCAATAGCATCAACCTTGGCTTTATCAACCTCAATACCTCTTTCAGAAACTTTGTGCCCCAAGAAAATAACTTCATTAACCATAAAGTGGAACTTTTCCCAATTCAAGACAAAATTAGTTTCTTCACATCTCTGCAAAACTCGATCAAGATTGCTCAAGCAATCGTCAAAAGAGGAACCATAGACGGAAAAGTCGTCCATGAAAACCTCACAAATCTTTTCACAAAAGTCAGAGAATATAGCCGTCATGCATCTTTGAAAGGTAGCAGGTGCATTACATAAACCAAAAGGCATACGTCTATAAGCAAAAGTACGAAAAGGGCATGTAAAAGTAGTCTTTGATTGATCTTTAGCCGACATAGGTATTTGAGAGAAACCAGAATAACCATCTAGAAAGCAGTAGTGTGTATGTTTGCATAATCTTTCTAGCATTTGATCAATAAAACGTAAGGGGTAATGATCTTTATTAGTAGCTTTATTTAATTTGCGGAAATCAATTACCATCCTATAACCTGTGATAATTCTTTGTGGAACCAATTCATCTTTATCCTTAGGAACAACAGTAATACCTCCCTTCTTAGGGACACAATGGACATGACTTACCCACTCACTATCAGCAACTGGATAAATTATACCTGCCTCCAGAAGCTTGAGTATTTCTTTTCTTACCACTTCTTTCATTTTAGGATTCAGACGTCGTTGAGGATCATGAACTGGTTTGGCATCTGCTTCCAAATTTATTTTATGTTGACATAGAGTGGGACTAATGCCCTTAAGATCATCAAGAGTATATCCAATAGCAGCACAATGCTTCTTCAGAGTTTTCAATAATCTTTCTTCTTCATGCTCTGAAAGGTTAGCGCTAATAATAACATGATATATCCTCTTTTCATCAAGATAAGCATATTTAAGATTATCAGGCAAAGGTTTAAGCTCAAACACGGGATCACCCTTAGGTGGAGGAGGATCCCCTAAAATTTCAACAGGCAAATTGTGTTTCAGAATAGGTTCCTATTTAAAGAATACTTCATCTATTTCTCTTCTTTCATTCGTGAACATATCATTTTCATGGTCTAGCAAATAGTGTTCTAAGGGATCACTAGGAGGTACGGCAATAGAAGCAAGACAAATAATCTCATCCTTACTAGGTAGTTCTTCCTCACGATGTTGTTTACTAAATTTAGAGAAATTAAACTCATGAACCATATCATCCAAGCCAACAGTAACAACATTCTTTGTGCAATCTATGGTAGCATTGACAGTATTTAAGAAGGGTCTACCAAATAGAATGGGACAAAAGCTATCTTGTGCGGAACCAAGAACAAGAAAATCAGCAGGATATTTAGTTTTCCCACACAAGACTTCAACATCTCTAACAATTCCCATTGCAAAAATAGTATCTCTATTGACAAGTTTAATTGTGACATCAATATCTTCTAACTCAGCAGGTGCAATTTCATTCTTAATTTCTTCATATAAAGTATGCGGTATAACACTAGCACTAGCACCCATATCACATAAGCCATGATAACTATGATCTCCTATTTTAACAGAAATAACAGGCATGCCTACCACATGTTCATGTTTATCTTTAGCACAAGGTTTAGCAATTCTAGCAGTTTCACCTTCGAACTAAATAACATGCCCATCAATATTATCAGACAAGAGATCTTTAACAACATCAATATTAGGTTCTACTTTAACTTGCTCAAGAGGTGTATAAGTTCTAATATTGCTTTTACGAACAACAGTTGAAGCTTTAGCATGATCCTTTATTCTAACAGGGAAAGGTGGTTTCTCAACATAAGAAGTATGAACAATAGGATCATTATAAGTGACAGTCTTTTCTTAAACTTTAATAGGTGCAGCTACTTTTACTTCTATGGGAGGATGATATTTAAACCACTTCTCCTTAGGGAGATCAACATAAGTAGCGAAAGATTCACATAAAGAAGCTACTATCTCAGAGTCAAGTCCATATTTAGTGCTAAACTTATGGAAAATATCGGTATCCATAAAAGATTTAACACAATCAAACTTAGGTGTCATACCTGACTCCTTACCTTCGTCGAGGTCCCAATCTTCAGAGTTGCATTTAATTCTATAAAATAAATTCCATCTGAATTCAATAGTCTTCATCATAAAAGAGCCAGCACAAGAAGTATCGAGCATGTTGCGATTGTTTTCAGAAAGCCGAGCATAAAAACTTTGCATAATTATTTCTCTCTGGAGCTCATGATTGGGGCATGAATATAACATTGATTTAGGCCTCCCCAAGCTTGAGCGATGCTTTCTCCTTCGCGAGGCCAGAAATTCTATATATAATTGCGATCACGATGGACAAGATGCATAGGGTAATACTTTTGATGAAATTCCAACTTCAGTCTTTTATAGTCCCATGATCTCATATCATCACATAGCTATACCATATCAATGTGTCTACCTTCAAAGATAAAGGGAAGACCTTCTTCTTAGCAACATCATCGGGTATACCTGCAAGCTTAAATAATCCACAAACTTCATCCACATATATTAAGTGCTCATCAGGATGCTTTGTTCCATCTCCTGTAAAAGGATTAGCTAGCAGTTTTTCCATCATAGTCGCAGGAAATTCAAAAGGAGTTTCATTTTCAATAGGTTCAGTAGGTTGAGGAGGAACTCTTTGTTCTACTGGACAGGGTGAAGATACCCCAAACAAGCCCCTCAGAGAATTACTTTCCATAGTAACAAGTGACAGTAAATTTTAGCACACTATATAAATTTTTCCTTACCAAATTCCACCTACCAAAGGCGCTACAATCCCCGGCAACGGCGCCAGAAAAGAGTCTTGATGAACCACAAGTATAGGGGATCTATCGTAGTCCTTTCGATAAGTAAGAGTGTTGAACCCAACGAGGAGTGGAAGGAAATGATAAGCGGTTTTCAGCAAGGTATTCTCTGCAAGTACTGAATAAGTGGTAACAGATAGTTTTATGATATGATAAATTGTAACGAGCAACAAGTAACAAAAGTAAATAAAGTGCAGCAAGGTGCCCCAATCCTTTTGTAGCAAAGGACAAGCCGGAACAAACTCTTATAATAGGAAAAGCGCTCCCGAGGACACATGGGAATATTGTCAAGCTAGTTTTCATCACGTCCATATGATTCGCGTTCGATACTTTGATAATTTGATATGTGGGTGGACCGGTGCTTGGGTGCTGTTCTTACTTGAACAAGCATCCCACTTATGATTAACCTCTATTGCAAGCATCCGCAACTACAACAAAAGTATTAAGGTAAACCTAACCATAGCATGAAACATATGGATCCAAATCAGCCCCTTACGAAGCAACGCATAAACTAGGGTTTAAGCTTCTGTCACTCTAGCAACCCATCATCTACTTATTACTTCCCAATGCCTTCCTCTAGGCCCAAATAATGGTGAAGTGTTATGTAGTCGACGTTCACATGACACCACTAGAGGCTAGACAACATACATCTTATCAAAATATCAAACGAATACCAAATTCACATGACTACTCATAGCAAGACTTCTCCCTTGTCCTCAGGAACGAACGTAATTACTCACAAAGCATATTCATGTTCATAATCAGAGGGGTAATAATATGCATATAGGATCTGAACATATGAGCTTCCACCAATTAAACCAACTAGCATCAACTACAAGGAGTAATCAACACTACTAGCAACCTACTAGCACCAATCCCGGACTTTGAGACAAGAATTGGATACAAGAGATGAACTAGGGTTTGGAGATGAGATGGTGCTGGTGAAGATGTTGATGGAGATTTCCCTCTCCCGATGAGAGGGGCATTGGTGATGACGATGGTGATGATTTCCCCCTCCGGGAGGGAAGTATCCCCGGCAGAACAGCTCTGCCGGAGCTCTAGATTGGATCCGCCAAGGTTCCGCCTCATGGTGGCGGAGTCTCGTCCCGAAAAGTTCCTCTTATTTTTTTCTCATCGAAAGACCTCATATAGGAGAAGATGGGCATCGGAGAGCCACCAGGGGGCCCACGAGGTAGGGGGGCGCGCCCTAGGGGGGCGCCCCCACCCTCATGAGCAGGGTGTGAGCCCCTTGGCCTTCATCTTTGGCGTGGATTTTTCTTTATTTCTTTTAAGACGTTCCGTGGAGTTTCAGGACTTTTGGAGTTGCGCAGAGTAGGTCTCTAATATTTGCTCTTTTTCCAAACCAGAATTCCAGCTGCCGGCATTCTCCCTCTTTATGTTAACTTTGTAAAATAAGAGAGAATAGCCATAAGTATTGTGATATAAAGTGAAATAACAGTCCATAATGCGATAAATATCGATATAAAAGCATGATGCAAAATGGACGTATCATGCGTCAACCTTTTTTTAGGAAAGCCTCAAATCTGTGGAAAACAGCATACAACCCATCTGCCATTATTTCTAATAATTTACAGCGCATTTGCTAATTCTTAAGGTTTTTTTTTGGAGCCCATATTCTTTTTGTTAGCATTACAGCCCATATTGTGGCCACGGTTAAAAAATTAACGAATTTTTGCATATTTCGGTGCGGTCCGAACTGTTTTTAATCCCGAAATTTTGACTCACATTCAAACTGATTTAAAAAATAAATGTATATCAATATAAAATCCAACAAATTCTCCACGCATAAAATTTAATGTAATTTAAAATCTCGAAATGAAAAAAAAGATATTTTAAACTAATTGCCAGTTTGATGTGTTTTAAAAATGTACAGCCCATTTCTCATTACTGATGGGCCATTTTCTTGGCCAGCCGAATGAAGCTCTCCTCGTCTTGAAAGATTTGCAGCCCAACAGGCCTGACAAAGCGACTTACTTGGCAAATCACAAAAAAACTGGGCTGTCGCCATGGACCCAGCTGTCAGCCTCTCCACGTACAGTACTCTTCCGATGGAAGTCGGTCGTTGACCATGTTGACCACGCCGCGCGGAGAGCACCAAGGCAGTGGACGACGACGAGGCCTAGGAAGGGGATGATGCGGAGCCGGGGAAGACGCGGCAGTGGATGCCCACGCGGAGAGGAGTACGAGGGTTCACTGCTTCGGCTACAGTGTGAGGCTGCCGTCGCCGCAGAATAACAGGGGGTGTGGGTGAGTAGAGGGATAGCATGGGCCAGCGGTGGGACTAGTAGGGGGTGGTGAGGCCTCCGCGGCATCACAGCCAGCCACGAGAGGCAGGAGCACGCGGCACGGCCGGTGCAGCTTTGGGCGGCTGGAGCAAGAAGACCAGAGGTTGAAGAAGCACTACGGCCGTTGGATGGACATCGTACGGTCACTGGAGCTAGAATCATTCATATTGACTAAGTTGACAAAGCCCTCCATCCTCATCAACTTAGTAGGCCCACAAGTCAGCCTCCCACCAGGTTGGGTCCCAGCTAGCAGGTGGAGTATTCATTTTTCTGTGCGTAATAAGGAGGCACTTCCGGTGGGTCCGAGCTGGCAGCGGGGGGGGGCGTTTTTTTTCACGAAATACGGTGGTCCGTCCGGTGGGTCCCAGCAGTCAGGGGCAAACGTTTTTTCGCGAAATACGGTGGCCCATCCGGTGGGTCCCAGCAGTCAGGGGGGAAATGTTTTTCCCCGAAATACTGGTGGCCCGTCCGGTGGGTCCCTGCTGTCAGGTGGGGGAATAATTATTTTGCGCGTAATAAGGAGGCACTTCCTTGCGGCTGGCGTGGACCCAGCTGTCAGCCTCTCCACGTACAGTACTCTTCCGATGGAAGTCGGTCGTTGACCACATTGACCACGCCGCGCCGAGAGCACCATGGCGGTGGACGACGGCAAGGCCTAGGAAGGGGACGATGCGGAGCCGGGGAAGACGCGGTAGTGGATGCTCATGCGGAGAGGAGTACGAGGGTTCACTGGTTCGGCTACGGTGTGAGGCTGTCGTCGCCGCAGAATAACAAGGGGAGTGGGTGAGTGGAGGGATGGCCTGGCCAGTGGTGGGAGTAGTATGGGGACGGTGAGGCCTCCGCGGCAGCACAGCCGACCACAGGAGGCAGGAGCATGCGGCACGATCGGCGCTGCTTTGGGTGGTTGGGGCAAGAAGAGCAGAGGTTGAAGAAGCACTATGGCCGTTGGATGGACATCGTTGACCACGCCGC
>NC_041388.1:21863892-21866648 GCF_002162155.2 Triticum dicoccoides
CTGCGGTGTGAGGTTGCGTCGCCGCAGAATAACAGGGGGAGTGGGTGAGTGGAGGGATGGCCTGGCCAGTGGTGGGAGTAGTATGGGGACGGTGAGGCCTCCGCGGCAGCACAGCCGGCCACAGGAGGCAGGAGCATGCGGCACGACCGGCGCTGCTTTGGGTGGTTGGGGCAAGAAGAGCAGAGGTTGAAGAAGCACTACGGCCGTTGGATGGACATCGTTGACCACGCCGCGCCGAGAGCACCAAGGCGGTGGACGACGGCGAGGCCTATGAAGGGAATGGCATGGAGCCGGGGAAGACACGGCAGTGGCTGCCCACGCGGTGGAGAGTACGAGGGTTGACTGGTTCGGCTGCTGTTGCCGGAAAATAACAGGAGGTGTGGGTGAGTAGAGGGATAGACGGGCCTGGGATGCGAGTATGATGGGGCCGTGAGGCCTTCCCGGCAGCACTGCCGGCCACGGGAGGCGGGAGCAGGCGGTTCCGACGGCGCTGGTTTGGGCGGCTGGGGCAGGAAGATCATAGACTGAAGAAGCACGATTGCCGTTAGATTGACATCTAACTGTCTAACACTGGTAGAGTCGATTGTTGACTAAATTTATTTTTTGAGAAACCTTGTGTATGCATGAACTTAGTAGGCCCACAAGTCAGCCTCCAAATCTGTGGCAGACAACATAAAGCCCATTTGCTATTTTTTATAATTTGCAGCCCATTTGCTAATTCTTAAGTAATTTATTACAACCCATTTTCTGCCCAGGACCACGGTCAAAAAGTCCAACCTTATTTTGCATATTTCGGTGGAGTCCGAACTGTTGTAATCCCGAAATGATAAACATTTTTTAACAACTTATTGATTTGCCTAAAAAATCGTTTTGTTTTTGTAAGCAAATAAGACGTGGGACAATTTAGTTGGCTTAAGGGAAAACCAGTGGTAAAAAAACAGCGCTGGGTGGGAAAAAACAACAAAAATAAGGATGTAAATATGAAAAGTGAATTTTATGTGTTTTGAATATAGTGATACGTGTATATGAACTAGTAAAATAATAGGTAGAGATTAGAAAACGGATGTAGGACATGCATTTCAAGAGGAAAATAGAACTGGCCTGTGTGTTTGATTGAGTAAAAAAACTGCCTGCGGATGTTGTAAGACAAAATATATCTAACGCTGGTGGGCCAGAGGACAGTAGATACCTGCTGGATCTTTTTGCCCCGTTGTCATCATGGGCTGGGCCTATTAAAAACGAAACAACCCTGGGCAATCTACAACCCAGTTGAAACTTGTTTGACCTGAGAAAACAATATACGTGCTCAATAAACGAGAGAATTCTGCAAGTACAGACTGATAATTGGGATGCAGCACGGATATTGTTTTTTTATCATGATAATAAGTGCATGTACTTGTTTCGAAAAAATTGGAGAACCGGGAATTCGAACGGCGGGTGCTTATGCTACCCATCAAATAAAAATCAGGTGCCTGAAAATTCGTTTCGAAACAAATGATTCAGCTTTATATCCACGTCGACCCTCGGCGTGATGGTTGGAAGCAAATGCAAGTTCATACTAAAAGATCGTTAACAACAATACCAACTTGTGGACGACAAGGTAGTACAACTACCAATACCAAACTAACTTATAATCTTTTTACTCCTGGCCCTAGTGTTCGTCTGGTAGAAAATCTTGCAGAGGACCAGCTCCCGCTCCTTCTCTTGCTCCAGGTCCCCGAGGTGGTACTGGTGCATCACCCAGTTGGTCCTCTGCTAGTCGAAGTTCTTGTTGGCGTGCAGCACCAGAAACTTTTTTGCTGCCCGTCTGCCGGCCGTTGACCATCACCGGCAAGGTATTGCCGGTCTTGTGCCACATCACGTGCATGCCACACTCCGACTTTATCTTGCGATGTGTCCATGCGCCCCTTTTGAACGCCCTGGAATTGCGTTGGAAGAAATGCTTCCTTAGGCCACTCAGTGTGATACCTACAGTATTGTGGAATATAGGTTTTAGTGTACCTAGTTGGCATTTTCATAACATCTTTGGCATGTTGCAGTCACTTGTTTCACTTTTTATTAACTGTCAAATTGTAATTGCTTCACCAGGTCTGCGTCTAAAAAGAAAAATAGAGCTATAAACAAAGGAATATGTTTGTGCAAGTAGACGGCCGATCGGTGTCTTACCTGGAAGTTTGTCCGGTTGGGTGTAACATATGTCGTGCTCGCTGTCGATGGTTGGTATGAACAAATCGATGAGAGACTGAAATCTCGCGCTATCAGCACTCACTTTGGCCTCAAGGTGCTCGATCAGCTCCTGATCCGTGGGATCGAACTTGACGCCAGCCGGCAGCACGGGCCAATCCTTCTTCGACTTGCATCGGTAATTCCAGTTATATGGTACTCAATGTATGATCAATCGACTGTTTTGAGTGAATGATGAAAGATTTCGACAGATAAGTGGTACTCCAAATCTGAAGTCCAGAATACCCGAACACGCCGCCGGGATTCTTGTGTCACCTCACGCGCAGCGTGTTATCACGTCAATTCAATGTGTGGACATGATGAATAATTTGACTGACGTATACTAGTACTGCTACTATACTACTTACTAGTCGTATTTCGTGTCATAATTTATACATAGGTTTAACTAACAAGTACGCACTTGAAGCCTAACTGATATTTATTTCATATTTTTTGATAACTTTTGAACCGTTAAAAGTTTAGGGACACTTAACTAGTTTTGTGGCAACCTATGGTAGACACAGTTTTACCTA
>NC_041388.1:21867243-21876962 GCF_002162155.2 Triticum dicoccoides
TATATATATATATATATATATATATATATATATATATATATATATATATATATATATATATATATGGCTTCTGCACAACATCTCCATCATCATTATCAGTACATCCTACGCAGGTGAGTTAGGATGCACTTGATCCCAGGAAGGTATCTATCCTTCAAACCAGAGGAGTGCTTCAAACTAACAACAGTACATAATATCCAACAAAAGAGGGTCGTGCTACAGCAGAAGAATACATGGCTCAGTCTAGATATCAGCACGAATCAAGTTGTGCATATTTGCTGTTGGCATGCATGTCGGGTTTGCAAAAGCCATCCATCGCATGGAAGCTTGATGTCTTTCACACACTGAAGATTATCTGGCAACAAGCTGTGTCGACGAATCTCTAGATATGGTGATTCATGAAACCCATGGTATGATGTGTAAGCACAGCCCCCCTCGTGAATGGAAGTTGCATAGCACAGTAATCATCGCCGGTGATATGATCGATGATTGGTTGGATGATCGGATAATTGAGCCCGAGGAACAAGGAGTGGTTGCCGAGGCTGTAAACCCGCCTCCAATTGAATACGCCTGGCCCAACGGAGCTGGGATCTTTCTCGAACACGAAGCAACCATAGCCATCAATGTCACGAACACCCCACGCATTGTACTGCATGTGGTTTGATGTAATGGTTTGGTCAAATTGGTACGTGCGAATGAGCATTAAATGACCGCCGTCAGTTGAACAAGCGATAAACCACCACCCATCGGCTGGTATGATTCCATGTCCTGGAATCATGAAGGCCAGCGCATTTGCGTCTGCTGCAACAATTCAAATTGGAGACCAAAAGGACAAAAATAAACAATCATGTTCAGAGTATGTGTGGAATTAAGATTATTATAACAGTGACACATATCATAGACAGAGAATTGCAATGCCGTGGTCATAATCATACCCCAAGTTAAAAAAATAAGCCAATGGCTTTCATATTCTAGCAATATGTCATAGTTCAAACATCATGTAACAATGAGAGGAAAACAGCTATGACAGCGCCTACTCATATTCTACCATAGCACTTACTACTACTGTTCTCATATCAACTCTAAGCAATAACATGCGTTGTTACAAAAATCTTGTAAATGAGAGTAACATATAGCAATCATGATGTTATGCTCATAATATGTATTCTAACAATCATTAGATGCCAATTGTTCTCATATCAACTCTAACAATAGCATGTGTGGTCATAAAAATCTAGGAAATGAGAGGAACATATAGCAATGATGTGGTTATAGACATGCTATGCATTCTAAATTTGTAACAAATGAAAAGGCAGTCGTATTCATAAGGTAAAGATGAGATGAGATAGAACAACTACATGACTATAGATTCCACCAATATGGGTAGCCAATCTGTGCGTCGACCGCGTAAACGATGCCATCGTGCACTATAGCATCAGACAGAAATGTTTCCTCAACGGGATTGATGATGAGCCATAACCATGTATGGCGACCGGATTCCAGAAAGACTAATCCCTTGTTGAACAAGGCAATGAGCTTGTAAACCATGTAGTCTTCTGATGGTGTGGTCACCTCGTAGATTACAACTTTCTGCAAACAGAGGTTGAGCCAAAAGCTTGACGCGTCTCATGCGTAGTAGGCAGGAGTGTCTGGTGGGCCGCGAGGCTCGATGGCGGCGGTATCCAACGATGGAAGGGTGATCTCTTGCTGGGTGATATCCACGAGACGCCATGGACTACCGGTGTGGTGGATGAGGACGATCCAGTTGGCCTTCATGCCCGCCCAGTAGTGGCCGGGCATGAAGGACAGGTGGACGGGTAGTGGTAGCATGTCGAGGGGCACCACGACAACCTCCGTAGGATCGTCAAGTCGGTGTCTGGGCCACCTGCGAGGATCGGGCATCAGCAAGCAAGGTGTCTTGAAAAGAGACGGCCGGCTGCAAACGAGTAGATGGTAAAAAGACACCAAGCATGCAGCCAGACGGACGGTGCTGAGTAGGTCCATACGACTACAGATCTGCTCCAAGAGAACATCAGGGAGGGAATTCCAATCGCGGCTCTGCGTGTCAGTCGGTTCTGCCATTGGGGTTTTCGGTGCCTGTGAGCCAGCGGGGAAGTGGATTCGGGCGGGCGAGCGAAGAAGCTTCTCCTCGTGTGGCCGAGCAGTGAGCGGGGGGATATGGTACGCGAGAGCTACCAAGAAAGATGGCGTGGGTGGGCGAGCAGTGAGCGGGGGTAAATGGTGTGCGGCCGACGATGGGAAAGAGAATAGGAAGAAGAAGAGAGGAGGAAGAAGAAGAGACTAGTTGAATAGTTCTCTCTGACCGAGATGGGGAATAAATGGATCACGAGGACTTCCTTTCTACAGTATCCCTATGCCTCTACGCTCACTTCACTCATTTTGCTCCATACCTAGTCACTTGTTGAAATCTGTAGAAAGACAAATACTCCGTATTTGGGAACAGAGGGAGGCTTTTACTCCGTACTATTTGGGAACAGAGGGAGTATCACCATATGGAGGGAACAGAGGAAGCTTGAAATATGAACATGTCAATGGGAGGGAGTAAGCCCCATGCATGCATGCATGCATGCATGCAACATGCAATACTCATACGTACACATGGACGCACGCAACACTCACGCCCCCATGCGGCACACAGCACACGACGCAACACACACACTCACGCTCAAGTGCTCAACCTACTCCCTACGTCCGTGAAATACTGTACATTTAGAGATTTACACATTGACCAGGGCATAATTAACGCCCAAAAGTAGCAGACTTATGTGTGCATGCGACCATTGAGATAAGAAGATAAAATGAAGGCCGTTGCATGCTATAATTAAGGATAGACATGTAGCCTATACCTACAGCACAAGTTGGTGCATTAGTCAATCAATATCGATTTAGATTAAAGGCTAAACACATTGGATGTGTAGATGTACATCATGTAGTACACTCTTTGTTGGAAGACCGAGGGAGGACACGTGCATGCACTCACATACACAGCCAGGGCGGTTCGCACGCAAGGGTTGGACTCGTGTCGCGCCTGCGTAAAGTTTTGTTTAACTGATTTCTTTGCTCTGCCAACTGATAGGTGGGACCCAGAAACCAGGTGACAATTTAACCAGTCAACAAAGTGCCACGTCGACTATGTGGCTAGTCAATAGGGTGCAATACGGTGCTCTACGATGAGCTAGTGATCGCATAATTGCCGCAAAACTATATATAGTGACCGTAAAGAGCGTACTGTTACATACGTTGACCGCCAGTGTATTTTCTCATTTCAAATTAAGCCATATTAATCGGAAAGGACGCAGTATGGACTACTACTACTAGTACTAGTACTGCTTTGATGTGTCCCGTCAACTCGCCGAACGAGGAGAAGCTTGCTTACTACGCATCTCCCTCGCCCACGCACGCAGTGGTTCGCAGGACGAGGAGAGGGTTTTGACTACAGCGCCCTCTCCCTCTCCCTCGCCCTCGCGGTGGACGTGCAGCAGTTCAATCGGTGTCAGATTGCCAGAAGCATATTGTACTATAGTATCATCATTGTTGGACCTTCCGAAGAGGCGAAGAGCCAAGTGCAAGGTTCACACGAGTACGAACTGTTGAACCTCCCGAAGAGGCAAAGAGCCAAGCGCAAGGTTTTATAGGAGTTGTCGTCCTAGTAGGAGTGTACTAGTACAACTATAGCGAACGATGCTACTGTATGATGCCGCCACATCACGTATATCCAAAGCTGTGCCACCTTTTTTTTCTCAAAGAGCGTGTTGGAGCCCATGCAACAACCACACAAGTTGCACGTACACATAACACATTTACTAGTAATAAATTCTAAAGGACAAATGCCAGTATGCCACACAAGTTCATCTCCAACTCATGTGATAAATTTGTGCACGACTAGTCTACATATATTCACAGCGCTACCATTCACAATTACCATACTCCACTTACACGTTATAGATGGGCTACATGTCCTCCTCTAGGTTCCAGTCCCAGGTGTTTTTCATGGATGGCACGATCCATAGCGGTGGGCAACGGGAATCATTGTCACAGCTTTCTAGTCCGGTTCCACATGATGGAGACTCATCCAAGCTGAAGCGGCATAAATCAGGGATAGCGTGTCCCAGCATGTCGTTCATCCGGCGGTGCGCACTGAAGACACAACCATGCTTCATGAACGGCAGGCCTTCCGTGTCGTGCACAGAAGGTGGCATCCGCATCCAAGAGTGTTCCTCGTCACCCACGTAGCATCACGGGGGTCGAAATCGGCGTCGTTCATCTGGTACACGCGGCATCCCAGATCTGGACACATGGTGACATACATAGTCAAGGTCCATGCATAATAATGTTGTGCTCAAATGTGGCGGTCAGTAATATTGTGCAACAAATAGTACTACTCCGGTATAGAGGAAGTAAAATAACCGGCTTATTATATATAGCCACTCTTGGCTACATGGATGAGATAGTAAGACATGGAAAAACAAAAATGGTGGCAGCTTGTGGGTTCAAGTCTTCAAGGGCCTAGCTGGCTATACGCGTCCTCCAAGGTAAAAAGTACTCCTACTAGTACTACAAAGTATACTACTAGTACAACAATGAAAGAGAAGGCGAGAGGGATAAAAAATGGAATACCTGGGTAGATGGTGACGGTCCGATCGTGGTAGATTATGTGACCATGTTGCACATCAGTGGTACCATGGGTAACGACTGCTAAGATAGTTGATCCCAATATGCCAAAGTCAGCTACAAGGTTCCAGGTTAGACCGAATCACGGATGCAAATGCACATCCAGGATCGGCGATCTTATTTTGATCGGGGGATGACTGGTCCCTGCAAAATAATGGAGTACCGTTAGGGATGCAAATGATGGTTTGTGCATTCCGTTTGTAATCTCCCGTACCATAGGATGTCAACCAGATGAAACAAGTCCCCTGGCTTGTCACCGCAAAGATGCGGCCTAGATGGCGCATGGCGTCTTCGAACGTGTAGGGGTACAAATCTGCCGCCGCCAACATGCGCCAGCCTCTGCCGTTACGGCCTCCTGCATTGATGGCAAATGATAGTAATCGTGTAGCCGCGTCGCTTTGTCGGCAGGCCAGCAATTGCTATCTTCTTCAATCTCATGTAGGCATCATCATACGTATTCTTGCCCAGCCAGGCCAGAAGGCCGATCCCAATGGTGGAGAACGGGTCTACCGGAATGGCCGCACTACTGTGGATGTTGTGCAAAATGATGGTGGTATCCGGTCCGAGGTATGCAAGCCAATCTTCGTTGGCACCGACCCAGATTTATATATAAGACGGTGGTCAGCGGAGAAATTACGGGATGGAAATGGAATAACTATGGGACAATCCATTACTGACTTGCTCATCGGACAAAATCTGACTACCTCTCAATGTTGGCAACTCTAGCGGAGTCAACGTGCCACCATGGCCAGGGAGCGGTCGACTATTCTAAGGATTGTCCCATAGAAGAACCTTCTCCTCGAGGATGCATGGAAGACCAACAAGCATGGCATGTTTAAGCAGCATCTTGAAAAAGTTGGTGCAGGAAGCACCGAGTCTTGCGGCGGTGAGGACGTCGGAGCGGCGTGCGATTTCTCCCATAAGATCGCCGTCCAAGGTCTCCCAGCCCTGATGAGGAGGAGAACCGCCTGGCAAATCCATGGGAGCAGCGACGAACTGCCTTCTCTTCGGGGGGAGGGGAACTGGTGAGGAGGAGATAGGAGCGTATTAACTGCAGGGCCTCGTCCCTTCCAACTGTAGATCGTTCCTCAGCGAAGGGGTGAGGCTATTATTTACTACTAGTACTCCCTCCGATTCTTTTTACTCTGCGCATAAGAGCAGACCCGGATACCAAGGCAGGGGCTCGCTGCATGCTTTCTGGACGGAAATACCCCTGGCGCATGGATGGGAGGAGTTAGCAGCTATAAATGCCCCATGTAGCCCATTGGCTGTCCGCCCGCGTTCTCCTCTCTCTGCATGCTGCATGGATGTCTCCCTCTCTCTCACATGACTACATGCAGTGGCCCTGGCCTATGAGAAGCTCGCGTGGAGATAGCAATCTTCTCTCCAGAAGTGATTTTTTTGAAAGAAAGGGATTATGGAACGCTATGGGATTGCATTATACTGTAAATAATAGCACTAGTAAGAAATTTTTGGCACTAGGTAGTAGTTTTTGGCGTGGATTAAGAAATTTTGGGTATGTTTTTGCCATTTTTTGTACATGCCAACTAGTGTCAAAAAACGTCTTACATTATGTGACGGAGGAGTACGTACTCGTACTGTAGCAGTACTAGTACTACTTTTCTCAACTAGTAGTGCGATGTACTGTACTTCTAGTCTTGTCTAGTATAGTGCACCAGTTTTGAACTCTTGAATCTCAGGGCCAAGGAGCTACAGTTGGAAGTGGAGGGTACTACTGTTCTCTAGAACCATCGCTGTACTATCAATGCAGGGGAAGTACACCTGCGTAGTGGCCTAGTGGGTACTCTCGGTGCTCTATTCAGCCGCTCCTCTCACATAGCTGGCCTACTCAGCCGCTCCTCTCACGCAACACTAGCAGCCTGTTTATCAGCGACGAATATTGCGGGGGCAGAACATTTGAGTTATTTGATACAGTGAGACTAGGCTTTTCGCTTCCATTTGTGGAGGTGTAATGGATCTCGTCGAACTTTGTTAGTATTTCCTTCTTTATGAATGAGATGAAGCAAAGCTTTTGCCTTTGTTTCAAAAAAACATGGCAAGAGGAATTTATTTTATAGTAGAGCCGATAATGGACTGAAGTCCATGCATGCAACGCCACAAGCTACAAAGTAGTAGTAGAGCACTTTACGTGCAGAGCCATATTGCACAGTTCCCAATGCCCCGCCAGGCTTTTCCGACTCCTCGGGCTTAATTGGGAGGCGCTAGTTTAAATATGCTACTAGCTGGAAGCTGCAAGTGAGGTGCGGCTAGGGCGAGTAAGCGAGCCACGAGATGCTGGGAAGGAAAACCCATTCACGTGGCTAGGCTGTCCGGTGCACCCAGATTGTGGGGCCGCATGTCCGTTTGACTTCAAAACTCAAACTACCCGTGTAAAATATTGGCTCGCAGCGATGTGTAGTAGTACTATTTTTTAAAAAAGGCCACCCTGCGTTCGCCGGGATCGAACCCACAAAACGAGGTATACACTCCCGCGACCACTAGTAGTACTCGTTGGAGTACAACGCAACCTAGAATCGCCTTTTGTCGCTAGTAGTACGTACATTGTTCCTTACAAGAAACCCCTAAGAGCATGGTTAATAGTATAGCCAGCTACTGGCTATAAGCCAGTGCCATGTCATCTACATCCCATCTTATAGCCAACATGTAGTAGTAGTTTATTTCTTATAGCCCGCTGACTCAGCTCTATTGTACTTGCTCTAATAATGCAAGAAACCACTAAAATGCCAAGAAACTACTACCACTTGCATACGTGGCAGACTTAAGATAAGACTACCTTATCAACCATTGTACATGCTCTTACCAACAAAATCCTTGAGTGACCTCCTACCTCCGGCCCGTCCACCTAGTCATCATCGGCCATGGGACGCAGCTACCGCCACCGGCAGAAGGTGAGGTCAAAACCGCCGGCGGTGCGGAGCCCATGTTGCGGCAGCCCGGATGCCAGCTCCGTCCGGCGCTCGCGGCCGCTAGCTAGCCAAGATAGCTCCGTCCAGCTGCTTGTCTGCAAGGTTTGCTAGCTAGATTGGCAAGGCAGCGCGGTGGCTTGCTCGCGCGCACCGTGCTAAGGCCAGCCATCTGGCTTGAGCGAAGGCCAGCGCGGTGGCTTGCTCGCTCGTGAGTCACGCTCGGGCAAGCCTGCCAACCTGTGCAGAGGCCAGCGCGGCGTCCGGCCCGTCCGGCAGAGCAGCAGCCAACTCGCTCATCACCGGCGCCACCGACGAACACGCATCAGTACTGTTTGAAGTAATGTTCAGGAAAAATAATGATTTGAGGGGGAATAATAGGATAGAATGTCAGATGTGGGTCCCTCGTGTCAATGGTCAAACAAAATGTGTTGGTTTAAGCTGCCTCGTCAGCACGGACATGTGGGCCAACCCTATCATAAATGGGTTTAAACGAACCTAATCGGTAGGAGTACTAGGTAGTTTTTGGCATGGATTAAGAAATTTTGGGTATGTTTTTGCTATTTTTTGTACAATAGATTCCTCCTAGGGCTGGTTGAAAGTGGTAGTTTTTTGTTAAATACTCTACATATTGTAAGTAGGAGTGAAAGTTAAGCTTTGGAAGCCAATAAGCAAGACTAGTTACATAGTGCATATGTGTACATGATTGAAAGTAAATATCAACCATGAGTGACTAATATCTTGATGGAAAACTCGAAACTATGGAATACTAGGAAAAGAAATGCATGGTTGGAAATACTAGCAATGTTCATGTCCGTTGCAACGAATCATAATTAGAATGATACTTATTCACAAACTTGGTACAAAACACTCTAATTTTGATATACATATGTCACTGGAGATATATTATGTTTCAATTAGAATATATTCCTTGGGCTGTTTTGGTGAGGTCAGGGAGGGATGTGGTTGGTTTTAAGATACTCATTATGGGTTTTTTCTACAAATTGGTAGACAAGTGGGATGTTGGTGAGAAAAGGCAACAACTTACCTCACAATCGTTAGATGTAGATCTAATGGTCAGAAACGACGGATGGCAGACACACCAGCATCACCAACTTAGTCTTGTGTAGGAGTACTAGCAAGATCCGTGCATTGCACGGAACATCAAGATGCATTTTTTATAAAATACTTGTTGTGATTGACCCTTGCGGGAGTAATCCCATGTGTAAAAACTAATGATATCTCGAGAAATATGAGATAAGATGAAGAGGAGTGGGGTGTGGTGGTGGTTGGTGGTCGAACTAAGCGGAGGCATGGGGATTGACGATGCAGGCAGCAGCCACCAGGCCAGTTTGTTCCAGAGGCTTCCTTTCTTATATGCTCAACAATGAGGTTTGTTGGAGATAAGGATGAACGAGGGAAGGCCTTTTCTGCAAATGTGGAGAGGGGTGCGGGTATCTTTTAGTTTAATTTCCATTCGTCAGATATAGATCGGACGGTCTATATTGCAAGATGGCACATGTACCATCATCACCAACTCGGTTTTTTATAAGACAAGAAATATAAGTATGGAGATACAAACGTATTATCGATACTTGCTTTCGTAAACTAGCATCTACATTCTATTCAACGCTTCGGCATGTGGGGCCTTAGCACAATGACTTCTCGACTGTGTAAAACGAAGATTTTCCCGTCGCCGACAAGGAGGGGGTGACGGTGGCGCGCTTTTTGGCTTGTTCTAGTCCTAGTAGTCATACCAGGTGGTCTAAGCACGTGTAGATTTATTCTTTTTCATGTCTCGTGTTCGCCGTACTGCCACGACTGTTCATGAATAAACGATAAGTTATTCACGGGGAAACCCTTGTTGGGCGTGTTTGCGAGAGAGAGAGAGAGAGAGTGTGTGTGTGTGTGTGTGCGTGTGTGATATGTTAGAGACTGAGGCAATGATAACATATTCTTTGTGTCTATGTGTGTGGAGGATAGAGAGAGACATGTACATGGGGCTTTGTGTTGTGTAACGTGGAGACACATATACATAATTAGAGAGTGAGTGTGTGAGATACACATGCAGACATGAGGAGAGATGAGGATCCAGGTAAATGG
>NC_041388.1:21877412-21878231 GCF_002162155.2 Triticum dicoccoides
GTGTGTTTGTGCACGCGTTTGTGTGTGAGAGGGAGAGAGTGTATGTGGAGTAGATAGACCACTGATGATGTAAACCTAGTATAAGGAAAGGGGGAATGGTGTGACATGTGTAGTAGCGAGATAGCACGGGTGCGGGCGGGGGGAGCAGACTATTTGGAAGAGACATCGAGTGTGTGGGGGGGAGAGGGGTGTGAGAGCGAGAGAAAGAGGGAGCTAGCGCCGGAGAGAGAGAGGAATAGAGGGGCGAGAGGGGTCGCTTGTGTCCATAAATGGCGTATAGATAGGGAGACAATGTTGATGTTGTCTGTAATTGGCCTATGAACGGAGACGCAAGGGAAGCGAGTCATCGTGTGTGTGACAGGGACTTCATGAGAGAGCTAGAATAGATGGTGTAGAGAACAATGTGCGAAATCAAGAACGATTATACATTAGGGAGCTATGCAAAGAGTCACGACATATATGTATACAGGGAAGGAGCTGGGGCAGGTCCGCATGTGGGAGAGATAGAAAGAGGAGAGTGGTGCACAAGGAGACAAAGTGTGCTTGTTTGCAGTGGGGGTGGTGTGTGAGGTGAGTGTGCGAGAACCACATAACTAGGGAGATAGACGTTTGGGGGCGACGTTTTGTGTGTATGGGAAATATACACTCTACATAGTGCGTGTTCTTGGGTAAGAGAGATAGCGGGAGACCTATAGAGTGAGGGAAGAGATGTGTGCATGCCCGAGAGACAAAGTGATAGAGACCTATGTTGGGGTCCGGACTTTACAAGAGAGACGGGTGTTAATGTGCTCGTGTGTTGGTGTTTGGGGGAGAGAACGA
>NC_041388.1:21878499-21894847 GCF_002162155.2 Triticum dicoccoides
AAGAGTGAGGTGTCTATATTTGACGGACTTTAGCGTAATTGAGATATTGTGCACTCATGGTTGATCAATTTGTTTCACAGTTTGTACTATGAGATAACGATACTTTTGAACATGTGTGATATACCTTGATGTACCAGAATTACAAACCTAAGATTGGAATTTTGGAATTCGACTCCATCATTAGCTTTTGGAATTCATTTAAACGGAGGTACATTTTTTAAGCCGGGATTTCATGATTTCAAATTCATATATCAAACCTAGAGATATACACATACTGGCATGTTCAAACTTTATAATCATCCACTTTATTCATACACATACACATTTTTTCTTTCGTCATCATATTTAGGATAAACACATTTGGAACTTCATTTGAATTGGACCGTATGATGGTATTTGCTTGTAGTAGCTCAATGATCCATATTTGAATTGAATGGACAATCTAAGTTTCGAGTCGGAGAGATTGATTTTCAAAACTTGCACATTTTTTAGCGTGCAAAACAAACAAATTGTCGGCCATTATATCATAGTCGGCCGTACGAGAGCAGAATACTTATAATTTTAGGCGCCAAAGCTTTCAAACTTCCCGCTCACATCGAAATATCACGCGCCCGAAAGTTTAGCCTTGCGATATTCCTGTTTTACCCCTGCCACATGAACGGAAAAGGGCTGCTTTGGTAACTCCAATGTTTTCCCCTCTTTGCCCCCAACATTCTTCCCCAGAGCCCCTCCCGTTCCCCTCCCTGACCCCCCAACCACGGCAAGCCGCCGAATCTAGTCCTCCGCCACAGCGGTGGACCTCACACCACGCCGGATCTACCTTCCGCACCTTGGAACCCCCAACTGCCAACTCACCACTTCACCGGAGCCGCTTCAGCGACTGGCTTGTCCATCGCTCCAGATCTCCTTGACTGCCATCATGGTCCACCACACCGGATCTGCTTAACCGGCACCCTCATCCACCACAGCGTAGGCCCTTCACTGACTCCCTCGTCCGCCCCTTCGCTGGCCCTTCATACAAGCCCTCGTCCGCCACAACAGATCCGCCTCACCGAAAGCACTGTACAATGCGCCCGCCGAAGCCTTCGTCCACTGCATTGGACCCGCTACACAGACGCCATATTCAACTCCACCGGCCCTGCTTTACCGACGCCGCAGCCTCATCAGGTTATTTCGATTTGTACTCCTTCGGTTTTTCTCTTTATCATGCAACTGTTCACTTACCACAGATGAGCTTTCTTGTATGTCGACAGGCGCCGCAACCGTAGCACCGGAGCCGCTTCAGCGACGGCGACAGCCGGCCCAAACTCAACCACAACACGAGCACCATCGACGATCCTTAGCTATCAAGTATGACAACGATACCCATACGCCGCCGAGAATCAGGTACTATTATCCAACGGCCGACGCCTACGTTCACTTTCCTAGCATAAGCACCGCACCTTTGAATTTCTTCAGGGCATCATTCAGTTTTTCATGAGACGCGTTATTCTGCTTGCACCTGTAGGGCCATACTTCTGGCAGTGAACATGTTACATGTGATAAATTACATACCAGTGCACATATAGTTAATATGCTTTAGTTTTGTTCTGATGCCACCTGTTGGTTCCATCAGACTGCTTAATGTTCTCTATGCTTAATTACACATCAGCAAACTAGCATGTGGTTCCGCTGCTTTTTGTTCGTTTTACCCTATATTTTCCGATGCTAGCTATTACATCACTGCTCCGAGCCTCTGTTCATTACTTGTTTGTGTGTTCTTGATCTTCCCAAGTTGCATGACTGATTTGATGCTTCTATTAATTATGGAGCTGCCAACCCCATTAAGCAAAATATTTGTTCTTTTGGGGCTGGCACCTCGAACAAGCATAAAAATAGAGGGAAGCAGATATACTCCCTCCGATTCTATTTACTCTGCGCATAACTCTTGACCCGCATACCAAGGAGGGCATTGGTTTAATTTTTCTGGACTAATTTGCCAATTAATTAGGGCAGAGGCGGATGGGCGGGGCAAAGAAGGAAACCAGCGCTAGGAATCGGCAACGCGCAGACTAATACGAGAAAACTGAGAAAAAGTTATACGCAAAGTAAAAAGAATCGGAGGGAGTATTGTCGTGTATGCACACACCCTTCTTTCATTAGTTTAGATGAACCATTGATGATCAATTCGGACCAGTGCATGCGATTAAAATTAATTTTACCTAAATAGATGGTGCAGAATAAACTACAACAACTAGATTTGCAACCACGGGATGCTGACGATATCTTCAAAGAACATTGCAACAGCAGCTAGGCTTCACAGCAACATATGGTAAGCCAGTGTGTTTTAGTACATGTGAAATATAATGTGATGAAATGTAATGTGAGTGGGCTTCTTTCTTGGCTTGTGCCCTCAACATGTAATCCTACCGAATTACAAATAGTTCAGTTGTCTGCTTTGCTGTATTGCTTGATTCGAATGCTTATTTGTTGTTAAACTATACCTGAGTTGGCCAATATGTCAGCAGTGCCTATTGTACTATCGTAAAGAAATGCATGCCTATTTCATTTGAGTCCTTAACTTTTCCTCTCAACTTCATCACAAGACTGTTTTTGTAGTTTATATGAGGCCACACTGTTAAGTGCTTTCTCAGATTATTTCAACTGCTTAGATGCCTTGGCAACTTAAATATAGCGGTTGTACACTCCCTTTCAACTAGGGATGTCAACTGGGTCCGGTTTAATCCTGATTAAAGTCCACTAGTGGTATGATAGTTCAAAAGAGTTTTTGTTTTTTTGAGGAAAATGAACTAGGGAGGTAGCAAAAACTGACTAGATGGGACTGCGGATTTCGTTTATTTGGCACTTACATCCCTAGTTTCATCTTACCATTTTAATTTCTTTTTGGCTGATGCTGCTTCAAACCATTTAAATATAGTTTGTCATGCTCGGCAATAATTCGTCCGTCGTTTACCATGTAAGCTTACTGCCTGGATCATACGATAACTATCTCTTACTGATGTCCAGCGGAAACCTTTCAGGATGCCGTTCACACTAGGACACAATGTACAACCCCAGAATCTATTTGTGGAAGCAGTGCGCCATCCATGTTACCAGATGGTAGCAATTCAGAGGCAACACCGCCGGAGAGCAGTCTGAGCACATATATTATAGTGCTTGAGGCTCTACTAGAGGCAGAAAGAGATGGTGTGGCTGCCATGAATGAGGTAATATTTATCTTGAGGCTGGAAATTACGGAATTAGCGGCACGCATTATGCAAGCAACCCAAGAATTGGAGGAAGTAAGAATGTTGCATTTGAAGACGGAGGAGGTCCTGCTGTTTCTGCTATCTGAAGCCCAAGATAATCCCGGTTCTTCTTTAGATACCAGTTGAAATTTTCATTAGATTATTGTACTTGCATGTTGTGTCATGTCTCTGAATGGATTATGTTGCAAGGCCCCCTATGTTGTCCATGTGTTGTAATGATCCGAATTTTTTAGGTGAGGTAATCCTCAGAACTTGTATGATTGACATAAGGTGAATTGTTTGTCGTGTGAGCATATTGTATTGGATGAAATAACTGTTTGACTCAGAGTGTATCCAACCTACTAAATTCGAAGATCACAACATTTCTAAATCATAATCATATATAAAGGTGGAATAAATCTTTGTTGTGGTTTTGAAGAAATAAATAACAAAACGTATAATTATCTGTGGATATTCGTAATCAAATACAAACTGGATTTGAATTTAGGTTGCCAGGTCCCAGGGCAAACGTGAATGCTAATTCTCCCAAGTTTTGAACGAAGCGGCTAAACACCCACTATAATTTGTGGGCTGCTCG
This sequence comes from Triticum dicoccoides, assembly GCF_002162155.2. Lineage (NCBI taxonomy): Eukaryota > Viridiplantae > Streptophyta > Magnoliopsida > Poales > Poaceae > Triticum > Triticum dicoccoides. The sequence goes on from NC_041388.1 coordinate 21,882,325, forward strand.
AAGCAAGTGTTTGCGAGATGGAAATTACTGTCTACCCCTGACACTTGACATCCTTATCGACAGGATTTACACTTCTGTCGATAGGGGTAGACTAGTAACTTCAATCAGACGTGACACGACGGCCTCTGAGCCCATTCAGACACGGTGGGCGCCAAACGTGGGCGGCAAAACACATTTCATTCAAGCTCGTCCGAAAGACATGTGTCTCTTCCTCCATTTCCCCATTCATACACGGTGGGCGGCAAAATAAACTCTCCTCGTCCAAAATCGATGTAGGCTTATATTTTAAATAAGGGCAGATGTGCAACCTCCATCAGACGTGACACAACCGCCCTACCTGTCAGCCCCGTTCATACACCGTGGGCGCCAACCGTGGGCGGCAAAACACCCTCTCCTTGCCCGAAATCGACGTAGGCTAATATTTCAAATAGGGGTAGATGTCTAACTTCCATCAGACGTGACACAACCGCCCTACCTGTCAGCCCCGTTCATACACCGTGGGCGCCAACCGTGGGCGGAAAAACACCCTCTCCTCGCCCGGAATAGTTATCGGCAAATATTTGGGAGATGCGAGATCACCGTCCTATCCCCAACCGACGTGAAGTCCGAAATTTTAAACGGGGGATAAGTTCGTAACTTTCCCCCATTTCAGAGAAGCGCGTCCCAAAGTTTGAGATCCCCCTCCCCTCCATTTCCCCATTCATACACCGTCGGCGGCACGACAACCTCCGCACCGCGGCCAGCCTCCTCCGTCCGCCACCCCATCCTCCACCTTGCCGGAGCCGCTACCCCTACCCCGTCGTCCACTGCAAGAGATGGATGTCTCTCATCCACGGCGCTGGACCAGCATCCTTTCATCGCCTCCTCTCACTTCATCGGCGCCATCGTCCACCTTGCCGTTGCCGCTCCTACGACTGCCTCGCCCATGGTAACAAGATATATCCCCCGACCCGGTCGTCTGCCGTCTAAAGTCTTCTTCCCCGCCGCCGACAGCCATCGCACCCGCAGCACCCTCAACGTATCAGCATAGGCATACACGGCGTCGCAAGAGAGGTGGTACTCTTCCATATGTGCTTAAGTTATTGATCTCACCTAGAAAATAGATCATAATTTGTTTACTGTACTTTTCTTGTCCATACCAAATCGTAGTGGCTAGTTGAAAGCAAACATTGGTTGCGAAGTAGCTTTGTCCGGTTTGCACCTTCAGATCCGCCATGGCACGGGCACTATACTCGTAAAGCTTATGGTTTCCCCCTTTATATTCACTACCATCATCGTAGGTGCTTCATGTCGTGCTAGCACTGCTCCTCAAGACCTCAACCCAAAGCTTACGTGTTGAAATACGAATCTGATATGATGCTCATATCACTAAAACAGAGAACATTTAATTGCTAACCTAATGTTCCTATATTCGTTTCGAAAAGCATGTGCGCCACCCACTGGTCCAGCTAGTTCCACTTTCCTGATTTTTCTCTTGATGCTTAGGATTTTCCCCTTTTATATACTCTACAATGATCTGCGTAGGTGCTTTCTGTCGTACTAGCATTACTCCATCCTTCAAGCTAAATAACACAACACTCAGAATTCGAAAGCTTAGTTGTTCAAATATGATTGTGATGTGATACTGATATTAGTTAACCGACACATTTAATTGGTTAGCTAAAGGTCCCACTTGAGTTTCCAAATGCATGTCGCGACATATAGAGAGACAGCATAATTGCATTTCTTTGTCACTTGTTGACCGTACTTTCTTGTCCATACCAAATCTTAGTTGTTATTTCAAAGCAAACATCAGTTGCTAACTACCCTTTGTGCGGTTTGCAGCTTCAGATCTGCCATCCCACTGCCACGGTCAACACTGTACTCATCAAGCTTATGTTTTCCCCATTTTATGATGACCACAATCAGCCTACGTGGTTCGTGTCGTAATAGCACTGCTCCACCCATCGAGCTAAACAAGCTTAGTATTACAAATTCATATCTGATATTATTGCTGATATTAGTAAAACTGAGAGATGTTTAATTGGTTAGCTAAATGTTCCTACTTTAGTTTCAAAATGCATGTGAGCCACATATGGAGAGACTGGAAAGAATAGTATTTCTTTGTGCGTTCTGGTTCATCATGGGTGGCCAACCGACATTGTATTAAAAGACTTGTAATATCTTCAATCTGCTTTCTCTTCTGCTCTTCTTTAAGATGATACTCTTCTCTTGTGGTCGACTGGTCAGGTCGAGTTATTCTCCCTTAGTATATTTTGAATCTGTCAGGTCAGGTCGAATTGTTCTTCTTTACTATATGTTGAAGCTATCATCTGCAAAGTGTCATCACTTCTGGAGCTCTCATATTTTGAGTAGTAGGCCACATTATATTAATGCACACAACAAATTACAGCATGCATGTCATCTTTTAAAAGAATTGCAGAGGTAACACAAAGGGGTTTATAGGGAGGTAGTATTGGATTAGAATCACTTCTACATTACAAAGAAAATCTCACTTGTTTTTATGTTTTCATGCATGTCAGATATTGAACATTATCAAAATGAATATGAGAATGGGCGCACGAGAGGGATATTGCGGAATGATCCACTGCCTAACAAACTTGGCATGGTGGAGGATGGCCTATCTTATTCACCCATCAAGGTGCTTGCTCTAACTTTGCAAAGTTGTATTGGTCGCACATATTTTTCTTCTGACCTCTTGAATTACTTCTACTTTATTACACCATCTGCTTAGTTTAAGCATCATATATGAGTATATGCCATACCTATCCATTTTCTGTACCTATTCCATGTGTCGGCACACTATGTTTTTCCAGTCAAATGTTGTTCTTTCGTAATAGGTGTCCAAAAGGAAGAGGGTGAGTGCAGGTCGTCAAGGAGTACAAACTAGGTATTTGGAAAAGGTAGTGATACATGTTAAATTAGATAGATCAGAAGCCACAGAAAACACAGGCCCAGCTGTACCACACTTTACCCCTACTCCAGTGGCCAAACCCCTATTAGAACTGTTGGGAGCCCAGCGTCGGGTACTGTCTATGATATCAATTCAAAATTTGGACTCCTAAATTTCTGCTTGTGCCTTACCTTCTCTCTTGTATGAAAACTAATTTCAGATGAATCTCCTTGCTCAAAGGATCATACGATCTCAAAACAATAATGGGCTCTGCATTACTCTTGTCAGTACCTCTCTCCCTTTTGCCTTGTAACGCTGTACTTAATTAATTGCTATTTGATTATGTATCATCAGTCTGCACCTGAGCTTCATTATCCTCTGTTTCTTCCAATATTATTTGATCTATATTTACTCTTTGCAAAATGTAGAATAATGGCAACGCTTATAAAGAATTTTCTTTGGGGAATTTATAGAATTATCCTTCCATCAACATGGAGAAGGGCTTTGTCCAGCCCGTGTTAACATGTAATGTAAGTTCATCCTTCTCAAGCCGTCAAACTTTGTTCTAGTATAGATTTGGATAGGCATCATTTTCTCCACTGTTGTTTGCTTTGCTGTTTACATCTGATTGGATGTTTGCAACAACTACTAGTTTCAAATTGTAGTTGTAAAAACATGTTCCTTATGCAGAACAGATCCATTTATTTGCTTATATAATTGTGAAACCTGTTACGTGTCTCCTTGTTTCTCTTTTAGACTTGTATCTCTAACGCCAGGCAGAACTTTAGGGAAGATAGTGAGCCAAACCATCTTGAGGACAGCGAGATGACCCCAAGGTCCTGTCTTGATGAAGACAGTGAGTAGAAGCTACTCACCAGCAGCTGTGAGACAACCTCTATGCAGTCGCTGCCTCAATCAGTTCGACTTCTTCAGTCTCGACTTAAAGTGGAAATGCTTGCTTCAGCTCAGCTCCAACTTGAAGTCAAAGATGCAATGAGGATGTCAGAGGACTGCCGTGTGCACCATCATGCCTTAAATCTAGTGTTGATGCATCTATCGTTGACACAACTGAGGTCTACTCAGCTACTTCAGCTGTTTGGGGGGGGGGGGCGACCTGGCCAGGCCTAGTGCCTTCCCAAGTGCTCTCAGTTTTGTATATTCTTTTGTCGGCGTGTTTATTTGCACTGGTGGCGAACTTTGATGCCCAGTGGATGTAATATGTGTGATAGCCGTGATAGCCTAGCATAAGTTGCTTGCTTATTTATTTTCTTGTTGTCTTGTTTATTTGTTTGCTTCTAGTCATTGCAGTTCTTTTTCCGCGGTTTGCTAGTGGCTGCAATAACCTATTTTTTTAAAACTAAGCCACAATAACCATGGGCTAATATTTACTGTAGTGACACTGGGCCTCCTACGGGCCGTAGAAACAGTGGGCCTTCTACGGACCGTAGAAATAGTGGGCCATCTACGGGCCGTAGAAACAATGGGCCTTCTACGGGCCGTATCATCAATGGGCCTTATACGGGCAGTATGATCGATGGCCAAACATGGGCCAATAACAGGCCGCATTATGGCCGTAAACGGGCTAGAGTTGGAATCGTCCGTTCATGGGCCGACCATAACGGGCCATCGTTAATAGGCTGTATTTGATGACGCTATGAAAACGGCCCAACGTTGGCCCACAAGCAGAAAATGACAGTAACGGGCCGTAAGTAAACGAATGCTGGAAATGAGCCCAAGAATAAATGGGCTCTGAGAAGGCCGAAAGATAACATGGGCTGGAAACGGCCCAACAGAATAACGGGATGTTAATGGGTATAAAGTGATACACTGTTCATTACGGGCCAGTTTCACCATGGGCCGTTAATGGGTGTAAAGTGATACACTGTTCATTACGAGCCAGTTTCACCACGGGCCATTAATAGGCCAAGAGTTACATAGGGCTTCATATGGGCCGAAAGACGTCATGGGCCATACATGGGCCAGAAGTGAAAGCGGGCTGGAATCATATTGGGTGGCCCAGATGACGCTACTGGGCCTAATTCGGATAGGGCGTAACGGGCCTTGGGTTAGCGGGTTGTAAATGGGCTATATGCGAACAGGTCGTTAACGGGCTTTACATGGGCCGGCTCGCCACCTTTTGACCAAGTCAAACGGGCTGGCCTTTTCACAGGAATGGGCCTCTGTTGGGCCGTGCCACATGTCGACGTATCATAGGCGCCTATCTGACCCACTGATGAGCTGACACGTGTTTTGTCTGGCCAATAAGAATTTTACACGTGGAAATTTCCCATTGGTCGGGGCTGTTAACGGGTTATCGGATCCAAAACCCGACCCGATAGCTTAACGACGTTCCGTTATGGTGGATGCCACGTCTCGGTCACCCTTGATGAAAGCACTTCTGTGACGCGCGATTTATTGTCATGGAAGTGGACACTTCCATGATGATAATTTTGGTAATGTCATGGAACGCTTCTATGACAGCACAGGTATGACTATCTTGATTCTGTCATAAATTTGTCATGGATATACATGCATGACAAAAAAAGCGACCTACTGTGACAAACACGTATCATCACGGAAGTGTATTTTTTGTAGTGTTATCACCCACAGTCTAGTGGTCAAGTAGAATTGAGCAATAGAGAACTCAAATTAATTTTGCAAAAGACTGTTAATAGATCTAGAAAGAATTGGTCCAAGAAACTTGATGATGCATTATGGGCCTATAGAACTGCATGTAAAAATCCTATGGGTATGTCTCTGTATAAAATGGTTTATGGAAAAGCATGTCACTTACCTCTCGAACTAGAACACAAGGCATATTGGGCTATTAAAGAGCTCAATTATGATTTTAAACTTGCCGGTGAGAAGAGGTTATTTGATATTAGCTCACTCGATGAATGGAGAACCCAAGCCTATGAAAATGCCAAGTTGTTTAAAGAAAAACTTAAAAGATGGCATGATAAAAGGATACAAAATCGTGAGTTTAATGTAGGTGATTATGTATTGCTATACAACTCTCGTTTAAGATTTTTTGCAGGAAAACTTCTCTCTAATTGGGAAGGTCCTTACGTTATCGAGGAGGTCTATCGTTGCGGTGCCATAAAAATCAACAACTTCGAAGGCACAAATCCGAAGGTGGTGAACGGTCAAAGAATTAAACATTACATCTCAGGTAATCCCATAAATGTTGAAACCAATGTTATTGAAACCGTAACCTCGAAGGAATACATAAGGGACACTTTCTGGAATGTTTCAGACTCCGAAAAGGAATAGGTATGTGGTACGGTAAGTAAACCAACTCCAAAACAGTTTTTAAGGCAATATTTCTCTGTTTTGGAATATTTAGAAAAATTGAAAAATAAGAAGCAGTCCGAGAAGGACACGAGGCCTCCACGAGGGTGGAGGGCGCGCCTCCTACCTCATGGGCACCTCGTGCACTTTCCAGACTCCGTTTTCGTACACGACACATATTTTGGTCGGTAAAAATTCATTATGTAATCTCCCGGAGGTTTTGACTCCCGTATCACGCAAAAATCTCCTGTTTTTGTTTCGAGCTATTTTTCTGACAGATCTAGGTCTTCATGTCGTTTCCAAGCGCCCCCAAAGACCAGTTCTTCGAGAAGGTCATCAACCCCTACCTTGCAGAAGTGCTGCAACACCCTCAAACCATTGAGATGCGTGAGGGGTTGTTGCACATCCGCGATGCTAAGGGACCAAGGAAGACCGGAAGCACGGAGGCAAGGCTCGAGGCATTGGAGAAAGAAGTTTTCAAGTGTCAGGAGATGGTGGAGCGTGGACTCGATTCTAATCACATTATGATCACGGAGTTCACCAACAACCACAAGTTGGACGTCAAGGACATTGGGGAGGCCATCTTCAAGCTTCATGAGAAAAACGAACACCTCCTAGCCCAGATCTATGACCTGCAAAATCAAAACAGTGAGTATGAATATAGATTCAAGAGGATGTGTTTGGCTACAGATTTGAGGTTTCAGGAGACTCGATCATCCTTCTATGATGGTGAGCCCATGCCGTGGAAGAAGGACGACAAGCCTACGCCATCAACAAAACCATCACCTTCTTCACCAAAAAAGAAGAATTGAGTATCTGGTATGGGCACTCCCCTTGGCAACTGCCAAGCTTGGGGGAGTGCCCCGGTATCGTATCACCATCACTTTTATCTTTACCGTTTTCCTTAGTTCGATCCTTTTGGTAATATCTTGATCTAGTAGAATAAAAGTTCTTAGTATGATCTAGTCGTGAGTTTTTCTTTATAATTCCTCTATGTAATCGAGTCTGTGAGCAATATATAACAAAGATTAGTGTTGAGTCAAGGGCTTGATTATTTTGCCATGATCCTAAGGGAATAAAAGAAAAGAGAAAGGAATAAAAAGAAACAAAGAGATCATATGGATCTCATGGAGAGTAATGAGCTCACATAGAAAGAGTATGATGAATAAAAGTTGTTGAGAGTTGACAAACATAGTTTTGGTCATCTTTGCAATTAATAGGAAGTAATAAACACTAGTGTAGAACCGGGCAATAGCACCGGTTCGTAAGGCCCTTTAGTGCCGGTTCCATAACCGGCACTAAAGTGTGGGCACTAAAGCCCCCCCCCCCTTTAGGACCGGTTCAGCACGAACCGGTGCTAAAGGGCAACCACGTGGCACGAGCCAACTCCGGGGGCCGGGAGCCCTTTAGTACCGGTTGGTAACACCAACCGGTACTAAAATGTTTGGGGGTTTTTTGGTTTTATGATTCCTTTTTCATTTAATTTTGTGTTTTCCATTTTAATTCTTTTTGTTTGCTGCTATTTTACGATACTACACATTGTACACGTTATGCATATATATATATATATATATATAAATAGAATTTCTAGTAGAACCATCATATATATATATCATCAATGTCTCACAAACCACCATATTAATTCACACATACACACATGTATAGCTATATACAACTTCTCCTACATATGCATGTTGCCTTCAGAGCCAGTGGCATTAGCCTAATTGGTGCCTTCAGAGCACGATGACAATTGGAAGTGGTTCATGACCTGGTCGATGGGGGTGGTAGCGGGTAATAGTATTCTCCCTTCGGATTTATGACCTGGTCGAGCAAAAATCCCGCTATTTCCTCTTGAAGTGCTTCTACGCGCTCCATTTCTAGGAGCTTGTCCCGCACCTCTTTGAACTGTTAAGAAGGAGATCAATATGCATGTGTATTAGTTGTGTGACTAGATATCGATAATGGTGTAAAAACTGTGAATAGTGTTCTGACAAGCGTACCTATTCCTGTCTTTGAGATCTGCTCCTTTCGGACGCCATCATGTGAATGTTCTCGCAAACGCAGAATGGAATTTAATTTGATCAGATAATAATTAATCAAGCATGATAATTAAAGAGATGGCAGCTAGCTAGCTAGCTAGCTAGTACTACTTAATTACTTACGTTGGGTCAAAACCATTTCAGCTGCCGTTTCCATTCGCCTTCCGTGACGCTGATGAACCTTGCCCAAGCCCTGCCCGCCGACAAAGAAAATGAATAAAGGGGTTATTAAATAGTTCATATCATGAAATGACAAACTAAATAGGCCGAGATATATAGTTAATAATGATTGAAATTACCTGTTGACTATCCCAAACAAGATGTTATAGTCACTATTTGCTTTGAGTAGTGAGTCCAGTATTTCAACTGTTCCGGCATCAACTTTAATGATACACAAGATCCAGTGAAATCTGCATGCACACATGTTTGCATGTCTTAATTAAGCGGGCATATGTAAGCAAAAAATATGTAGCTAGCTAGTAGGCAAAAATAGAGAATTTGTAGTACAAGAAAGTGTGACTCACTGGAAGTTGTGAGGAAGTAGTATATCTTCATTGTATTTGAGGCGCTTCAAGAACTCTAGCATGCTGTCCTCTACCTGCTTTTCATGATGCTTTTTTATTTTCCATGTGTATTCATTAACGGTGTTTGTCAATGAACCCAATGCCATAGCGTCCACCTTTTCTCATTTCATACATCTTCATCCTGCATAATACCACAGAAAAGAATATAGTGAGGATAATTACAGGTAATGATTGATCAAAAGGATCACTACAGCTAGCTTGAGACTTAAATTACAGAAAGAAATCACTTACAGACAATAGCAACTGACGATAGATTTGTCGAGTGCGTCTTGATTGTATAACTGAAATAGTTCAGAATACTCAACGGTCACAGGTTTCTGATGGTAGTAATGATCCTTCTTGACATGCACCATGAGGGACTCTTGATCGGATCTCTTGGTAATGTCCATGTACCATTGATGCAATGCATACATTCTCGTTGGGAGCTTCTTGACCTCTTCTGGCTTGACCAAAGGTTGGCCCCGGGCATATTTCCATTTTATTTCCTCCTCTGTAAGCACAGGCATGTCCTCGATCTCGAGGAGTTATCCAACAGTGATTTTGAGAGTTTCAGCCTACATTATATGCTCCTGGGTTATTACCACATCGCCCACCTCAGGAACGTAAACTGTTTGCCCACAATAATATTGGGCGCGCGTACTGTCACGTCACGTCCAGGAGGAGTGGCCTGACACTTTATCGGCCTTGGAGGAGGAGGAGTGGCCTCACGCGTTGGTGGACTTGGAGGAGCGGGAGTCTGCTGACTCGATGGCGGACTTCGACGAGGAGTCGGGTGACGCGGTGTCGGTGGCCTTCAAAAGATGATGCAATCCTTTCTCCATAGGATGATACGATGTTTGGCATCTCCGAGTGTGTGCTCCTCGTCACCTCCAGGAATGTCAAGCTCTAGCCCCGAATATTGGTCCACCACCTCATCAACCATGACACGAGCATAGCCTGCTGGAATCGGGTTGCAATGGAAGGTTGCATCGGGGGAATTTGTATAAGCAACACCGTCTGCCACCTTCAAGGACAAGTTCTTAATTTTGAAGTGTAGCTCGCAGTTAGTGTTCTCCGCGGTGTCATCCATGGGGTATCTATCTAGCATTGCGTCAAACGGGGCGGAACCCACGCTGCTTCTCGGCATGGATGGGGCGGTGGTATCCAATGCTGGATCATCCGCTAGCCGCTGCAGCTGCTGAGACCCCCTTTGCTGGCTAAGTGAGTCGATCTGCTCCTGCTGCCGCTGGAATTTGACTACCAAGTCCGCGTGCGCTGATTCTAGGCCTTGAAGGCGTTCATAGTCCATCTTCCTCTTCTCCTCCTCCATCTTCCTCTGTTTCTCCTCCGCAATCTTCCTTCTCGCATGGGTTCTGTAGTCGGTGTTCCAGTCCGAAAACCCCTCATACCATGGAATAGCGCCCTTGCCTCGTGTTCTTCCCGGGTGTTCAGGATTTCCCAGGGCACGCGTAAGCTCGTCGTTCTCTCTGTTGGGCTGGAACACCCCCGTTCGAGCCTCTTCTATTGCAACAAGTAAATTATCGTCGGCTCCGTTCAGACATGCCTTCGTCGAAACTTTGCCTGTCTTCGGGTCCAACTCCCCCCCCCCATGCGCATAGAACCAAGTCCTGCACCTGGGGGGCCAGCTCTTAGTAACCGGAGTGACACCTGCATCCTCCATCTCTTTCTCAGACTTATCCCACTTAGGCATTGCCACTGCGTAGCCACCTGGCCCCAGCTTATGGAACTTATCCTTTTTTCGGCATTCTTCTTGTTTATTCTCGACCGTTCCTTAGCTAATTCTGAATCCTTGAATTTCAAGAAATCGTCCCAATGAGCACTTTGATTCTCTAGTGTTCCCTCGAATACTGGAGTCTTCCTTCCTCCCTTGACGTACTTTTCCCATTCACTATTCTTGTGGTTCTTGAATGCAACCGCCATCTTCCTAAGAGCAGCGTCCTTGACTTTCTGCACATCTGCTTCTGTGAAATGATTTGGTAGGGTGAAATGTTCCATGAGAGTATCCCAAAGAAGATTTTTTTGTCTGTCGTCGACAAAAGTAAGATCTGGACGTGGCTTTGCTGGCTCTCTCCATTCTTGAAGGGAGATCGGGAGTTGGTCCTTCACAAGAACTCCGCACTGACGAACGAACTTGTCCGCAATCTTCTTAGGCGCTAATGGTTCGCCATTAGGTCTGATTGCCTCGATATTATACTTTACGCCCTCCTTCAACTTTTTGTTCGGGCCTCGTTTTGTCCTGTTGCCTGAAGATTTGCTCGATCCAGATGGCTGAAAGAAGAAAGATCGATTCGTTAATATATCTTCAACTCATTTAAAACATGTGATGATCACCAGATGCCTGCTTATATAAATATATATACCTCGCCGGTCTTTGTTGTTTCAGGATCAACATGTTCTTCGTCATTGTCATAATCGTAGTTCATGATCACTTCATCAATTCGGTCCTCGCGATCGAATATCATATCACCCTCTCCGGTGTTGTTTAGAAATTCGGAGCCGTCATAATCTTCTTCATTCTGATCATCATCTGGCCTGCGTATTATATCGAACATGGTATGTTCTCCCTCTCTGTCGGTATTGTCCGCCATAGCTTTTATTTAACTATGCCAAAAGAAATATAAAACAATTTAGTATTCAAATTACATCGTCTCGAATAATAGATATAATCTCGAATACATCGTCTTGAATAATAGATATAATCTCGAATACATCGTCTCGAATAATAGATATAATCTCGAATACATCGTCTTGAATAATATATAATATTGAATAGTACATCACTGGCTAGGCGGCGCGGGCGGTGGACACCCAAAGAGAAGGAACCCTCACAGGATCATAGCTGAAGTGAGATCCCTGAAGAAACTACCAGGTATTGGAGAACCTGCCACCCTCTAACGCAACCATGTAGCGATGGACGTGCTCATCCTCCTCCCTGACACGGCGACGTACCACCTCCGGCGGGGCCGGCTCCCTCCGCACCGAAACTGGCCCACGCGAACGCCACCAAACGAGATCAGGGTCGACGACGGGACCCGGGGCCGGGTTCCTCATCAAGCGGCGCGCCCCTCCAGGTAGCACCTCCCAGTGCCAGCCCGGTGGAGCCCAGTCCCGGACATGGGTCAGTCGGACGTCATCGCGGACGGGTCGACAGCGAGGATGCGGGCCGGGCATCATCGAGAACAAATACTAGCTATATGCCCGCAAAAAGTAACATTTTTTTAATGATTGGATTTTGATAACTAAAATTTCTAACATTTCTGTACAACACTAATTATGCTATCATTGCATATGTCAAAATTCTATATGCTATTTCATACTAATTAAGCATCTAACACTAAAAACAGAAAACACAACTTTTATACATCCATTAAAAAACTGAAAAACAACATTATATAAAAAAATTCCATACTAATTAAACACTAATTATATCCATCTAACATGCATTCATACATATATACTAGTGAAAAAATAATAATCTAAAAAATCTAAACTAATTAAACATACAAAATACGTATATACTAATATATACATGCATTAATTCATACATATGTACGTGTGTGTGTGTGTGTGTTCATCATGCTTGTGTGTGTGTGTATGGGCTCGGGGAGGTGAGGCGCCCATGGTGGCCGCCGGGGGCGAGGGAGAGGGGTTAGAGGGGGAGAGCACACAGGGAGCGACGGCGACGGCAAGGCGACGGCCGGGGCGGCGATGGGCCG
>NC_041388.1:21895294-21900425 GCF_002162155.2 Triticum dicoccoides
CGACGCGGGGACGGCGCGACGGGGATGGGCCCGGGGCGGCGACGGGGACGGGGCGGCGACGGGGACGGGGGCGGCAACGGCAACGGCGTCGATCGATCGGGGCGCGTGGGCGGTGCTTCAATGGGGAAAAACAGAGGAAGAAACAGAGGGAGAATGAAATTTTCGTAGGTGTTGTATATATAGAAGGCACCTTTAGTACCGGTTGGAGCCACCAACCGGTACTAAAGGCCTGTTTTGGCCAGGCCAAGCGGCGGGAACCACACCCCCTTTAGTACCGGTTGGTGGCTCCAACCGGTACTAAAGGCCCCCCTTTAGTACCGGTTGGTGCCACGAACCGGTACTAAAGGGGGTGCGCTGGCGCAGGTGCGATGCGCAAGTTTACTCCCACCTCGCTAGCCGAGGGGCGACCGCACTGGTTTATAAACCCCCGTGCGGTAGCTCTCTCGAGCTCCTCTCCAAAGAATGCTACTGGGCCTACATGTTCTGTGCTACCCTATTGGCCAACTGGGCCTTTGTGGGCCTGCATCCTGGCCCAACAACAGGTTGGGTTTCTAGTCGTATGCAAGCCGCTCTAGCCTAGTAGGCGGGCTTTTATTTATTTATTTATTTTTGAGTTGTTTTTTGTGTATTTAGAGTTTCTTTGTGAATATTTTTGCTTTAGGTACAAAAAATTACAAACTTTCTGTTAGTGCCCGTAGTTTTCAAATTTGAATAGTTTAAATTTTGAATTATTTGAAATTAGTGTGAATCACTAGTTTGTGAATAACTTAACTTTAAAAATCAGTAAAGGCATGAAAGAATTTGTTTGCACATAAAATTTCTTCGCGTTTCAAATGCCAAAACACATAATTAACTACCCTAACTATTACAGAGATTCCCTTCTGGGTGTGAAACACAGAAGAAAGTGATGATAGTGAAGCCGATCACATCCCAGATCTTTGGGTGTGAAACTTTTTCTTCGCGTGTGTCCCTTTGCGCCGTAACCATGGAAAATCTTCATCATTTAACGGGATGCTCGGGTCAATATTCACTGTGAATGGAGCAATTTCATCAAACTTTTCATAATCTTCTGACTTGTCTGTCTTGTCATCCACTCCCACGATGTTTCTCTTCCCAGAAAGAACTATGTGCCGCTTTGGCTCATCGTACGATGCATTCGCTTCCTTATCTTTTCTTTTTCTTGGCTTGGTAGACATGTCCTTCACATAGAAAACCTGTGCCACATCATTGGCTAGGACGAATGGTTCGTCTGCATACGCAAGATTGTTGAGATCCACTGTTGTCATTCCGTACTGCAGGTCTTCCGTTACCCCGCCTCGTGTCATATTGACCCATTTGCACCAAAACAAAGGGACCTTCAAACCACGTCGATAGTCAAGTTCCCATATGTCCTGTATATAACCATAATATGTTTCCTTTCTCGTCTTGGTTTCTGCATCAAAGCGGACACCACTGTTTTGGTTGGTGCTCTTCTTATCTTGGGCGATCGTGTAAAATGTATTACCATTTATCTCGTACCCTTTGAAAGTCATTATATTCGAAGATGGTAACTGGGACAACAAGTACATGTCATCTTCAATAGAGGTGTCATGCATGGTACGTGTCTGCAACCAGCTGGCGAAACTCCTGGTTTGTTCACGTGTAATCCAGTCATCAGACCGCTCCGGGTGTTTGGAGCGTAGCAAATTCTTGTGTTCATCCATATAAGGAGCCACCAAGGCGGAATTCTGTAGAACTGTGTAGTGTGCTTCAGTGAGAGAATGTCCGTCCATACATATTATTTGTTCCCCTCCTAGCTTGCCTTTTCCATCCAGTCTGCCCTTATGTCGTGATTCAGGAACACCAATCGTCTTAAGGTCAGGAATAAAGTCAATACAAAACTTAATGACCTCCTCATTTTGACGGCCCTTGGAGATGCTTCCTTCTGGCCTAGCATGGTTATGAACATATTTCTTTAAGACTCACATGAACCTCTCAAAGGGGAACATATTGTGTAGAAATACAGGACCCAAAATGTTAATCTCTTCGCATAGGTGAACTAGGACGTGCGTCATGATGTTGAAGAAGGATGGTGGGAACACCAACTCGAAACTGACAAGACATTGCACCAAATCATTCTCTAACCTTGGTATGATTTCTGGATCGATTACCTTCTGAGAGATTGCATTGAGAAATGCACATAGCTTCACAATGGCTAATCGAACGTTTTCCGGTAGAAGCCCCCTCAATGCAACCGGAAGCAGTTGCGTCATAATCACGTGGTAGTCATGAGACTTTAGGTTCTGGAACTTTTTCTCTGCCATGTTTATTATTCCCTTTATATTCGACGAGAAGCCAGACGGTACCTTAATACTGAGCAGGCATTCAAAGAAGATTTCCTTCTCTCTTTGGTAAGAGCGTAGCTTGCATGACCCTGATGTATGCCGTCTTTTCCGTGCATACGTTGCTGGTCCTCTCGTGCCTCAGGTGTATCTTTTGTCTTCCCATACACGCCCAAGAAGCCAAGCAGGGTCACACAAAGATTCTTCGTCACGTGCATCACATTGATTGTGGAGCGGACCTCTAGGTCTTTCCAATAGGGCAGGTCCCAAAATATAGATTTCTTCTTCCACATGGGTGCTCGTCCGTCAGCGTTATTCGGAACAGGTCGTCCACCAGGACCCTTTCCAAAGACCACCTTCAAATCCTTAACCATATCATGTACATCAGCACCAGTACGGTGGCGAGGCTTCGTCCGGTGATCCGCCTCACCTTTGAATTGCTTGCCTTTCTTTCTTACGGGATGCCTGCTTGGAAGAAATCGACGATGTCCCAGGTACACATTCTTCTTACAATTAGCCAAATATATACTGTCGGTATCGTCCAAACAGTGCGTGCATGCGTGGTATCCCTTGTTTGTCTGTCCTGAAAGGTTACTGAGAGCAGGCCAATCATTGATGGTCACGAACAGCAACGCCTTTAGGTCAAATTCTTCCCCCATGTGCTCATCCCACGCATGTACACCTGTTCCATTCCATAGTTGTAAGAGTTCTTCAACTAATGGCCTTAGGTACACATCAATGTCGTTGCCGGGTTGCTTAGGGCCTTGGATGAGCACTGGCATCATAATGAACTTCCGCTTCATGCACAACCAAGGAGGAAGGTTATACAAACATAGAGTCACAGGCCAGGTGCTATGGTTGCTGCTCTGCTCCCCAAAAGGATTAATGCCATCTATGCTTAGACCAAACCATACGCTCCTTGTGTCATCTGAAAACTCCTTCCCGTACTTTCTTTCGATTTTTCTCCACTGCGACCCGTCAGCGGGTACTCTCAACTTTCCGTCTTCCTTACGGTCTTCTCTATGCCATCGCATCGCCTTGGCATGCTCTTTGTTTTGGAACAAACGTTTCAACCGTGGTATTATAGGAGCATACCACATCACCTTGGCAGGAATCTTCTTCCTGGGGCGCTCGCCCTCGACATCACCAGGGTCATCGCGGCTGATCTTATAGCGCAATGCACCACATACCGGGCAAGCGTTCAAATCCTTGTACTCACCGCGGTAGAGGATGCAATCATTAGGGCATGCATGTATCTTCTGCACCTCTAACCCTAGAGGGCAGACAGCCTTCTTTGCTTCATACGTACTCTCGGGCAATTCGTTGTCCTTTGGAAGCATATCCTTTATCATTACCAGCAACTTTCCAAATCCCTTGTCAGATACACCATTCTCTGCCTTCCATTGCAGCAATTCCAGTGTGGTGCCCAGCTTTTTCTTGTCACCTACGCAATTCAGGTACAACAATTTTTTGTGATCCTCTAATATGCGCTGCAACTTCTTCTTCTCCAAATCACTTGCGCAGTTTCTCTTTGCATCGCCAATGGCCCGACCTAGATCATCAACGGGCTCATCTGATGTCTCTTCTTCAGCTTCTTCCCGCATTGCTGGCTCAGCTTCTTCCCCCATTGTTGTATCATCGTATTCAGGGAACCCATAGCCAGGATAGCTGTCGTCGTCCTCTTCTTCTTCATTGTCTTCCATCATAACCCCTCTTTCTCCGTGCTTGGTCCAAACATTGTAGTGGGGCATGAAACCGGACTTAAACAGGTGGACGTGAATGGTTCTTGACGTAGAGTAATTGTGACCATTCTTATAGCCAGCACATGGACAAGGCATAAAACCATCCGCCCGCTTGTTTGCCTCAGCCGCAAGCAGAAAAGTATGCACGCCCTCAACGAACTGGGGAGAGCATCGGTCATCGTACATCCATTGCCGGCTCATCTTCATTACACAACACCGAATAGACCAAATTAATACAAGTTCATACATAAAGTTCATACAACACTTAAATGCAACAAACAAATAACTCTCTAGCTAAAGAATTTAAATGCAACAACAAATGCGATCAAGATCGCAACTAAGGTAACAATGGATCCAACAGCATAATGATACCAAGCCTCACTATCGATGGCATATTTTCTAATCTTTCAAATCTTCAAGCGCATTTTGTCCATCTTGATCTTGTGATCATCGACGACATCGGCAACATGCAACTCCAATTCCATCTTCTCCACCTCAATTCTTTTCAATTTTTCTTTCAAGTACTCGTTTTCTCTTTCAACTAAATTTAACCTCTCGACAATAGGGTCGGTTGGAATTTCCGGTTCACATACCTCCTAGAAAAAAATTCTATGTCAACTTGATGGGCATAATTTTTCATAAACACGAAATGCAACTAGTTTTAAAAGAGAATATATATACCACATCCGAATCATAACAAGGACGAGGGCCGACGGGGACGGATATCAAAACCATGGCACTATATGTATAACAAACAACATACGGGTAAGATAATTATACGAGTAATTATGTATCCAAATCACAGAAACATCAATTTTTATATAAAATTTCATGAACAAGAGGCTCACCACAAGGTGGTGCCGGTGACGGGACGGTGCGGGCGATCGACGGTGGTTACGACGGAGATTTAGAAGGCACTAAGTAAACCACACCTACATATGCAAACTAAGTGTTATTTTTGACCTCAAATTGCATATAAATCAAATACTAGCACACACACACACACACACATATATATATATATATATATATATATATATATATATATATATATATATATATATATAT
>NC_041388.1:21900921-21994900 GCF_002162155.2 Triticum dicoccoides
AAATTACTAAACTCACAAATTAATCACTATATAAAGCATTGCAAGAGCTAATCTAGCAATGAGAGATGAAAGGACAAAGTTGCTAACCTTTGTGATCATTTGAATGGATGGGGGCCTTCAAATCTTGACAAATTTTGGGCAAAATGTGTGATGAGCTCGAGAGGAAGAGGGGAAGAACAGAGAGAGGAGAGGGGAAAGGGGAAGAACAGAGCGAACTCGGGTGGACGAAGGGTTTATGTAGGATGACCTTTAGTACCGGTTCGTGCCAAGAACCGGTACTAAAGGGGCTGGAGGGGCCCCAGTCTGACAACATCCTGCCACCACTCTCATTAGTACCGGTTCATGGCACGAACCGGTGCTAAAGGTTTGCCACGAACCGGTACTAATGAAAGCGGCCCGGCTAGCCGTTGGAACCGGCACTAATGTATACATTAGTGCCGGCTCAAATACAAACCGGCACTAATGTGCTTCACGTTTGACCCTTTTTCTACTAGTGAAAGAAAGAGAGGTCTACACATATAGATATACTATCTTGGACATCTTTTATGATTGTGAGCACTCATTAAAATATGACATGCTAAAGAGTTGACGTTGGAAGAGAAGACAACGTAATGGGTTATGTTTTCTTACATCTGAGATAAATTATATTGTCATGGATCATCCAACATGGTTGAGCTTGCCTTTCCCCCTCACGCTAGCCAAAATTCATTGCACCAAGTAGAGATACTACTTGTGCTTCCAAATAGCCTTAAACCAGTTTTGCCATGAGAGTCCACTATACCTACCTATGGATTGAGTAAGATCCTCCAAGTAAGTTGTCATTGCTGCAAAGCAATAAAAATTGCCCTCTAAATATGTATGACTTATTAGTGTGGGAGAAAATAAACTTTATACGATCATGTGATATAGAAGAAATAAAAGCGACAGACTGCATAATAAAGGTCCATATCAAAAGTGGCAATATAAAGTGACGTTCTTTCACATTAAGGTTTTGTGCATCCAACCATAAAAGCGCAGGACAACCTCTGCTTCCCTCTGCGAATGGCCTATCTTTTACTTTTATCTCCTACCTTGCATAAGAGTCATGGTGATCTTCACCCTTCCTTTTTACATTTTATCCTTTGGCAAGCACAGTATGTTGGAAAGATCCTGGTATATATGGCTAATTGGATGTGAGTTTTCATGAACTATTATTGTTGACATTACCCTTGAGGTAAAACATTGGGAGGCAAAACTATAAGCCCCTATCTTTCTCTATGTCCGATTAAAACTCCATACCTATAAGTATTGCGTGAGTGTCAGCAATTGTGAAAGACTATATGATAGTTGAATATGTGGACTTGCTGAAAAGATCTTATGTTGACTCTTTCCTATGTTATGATAAATTGCAATTGCTCCAATGACTGAGATTATAGTTTGTTAGTTGTCAATGAAGTTTATGATTCATACTTGAAATTGTGATTGAATTATTACTCTAGCATAAGAAATCATATGACAAGAATTATATAAGTCGTTGTTCTATGAATGATCATGATGCCCTCATGTCTGTATTTTTATTTTTATTGACACCTCTATCTCTAAACATGTGGACATATTTTTTGATTTCGGCTTTCGCTTGAGGACAAGCGAGGTCTAAGCTTGTGGGAGTTGATACGTCCATTTTGCATCATGCTTTTATATTGATATTTATTGAATTATGGGCTGTTATTACACATTATGTCACAATACTTATGCCTATTCTCTCTTATTTTACAAGGTTTCCATAAAGAGGGAGAATGCCGGCAGATGGGATTTTGGGCTGGAAGAGGAGCAAATATTAGAGACCTACTCTGCACAGCTCCAAAAGTCTTGAAACTTCACGAAAGATGTTTATAGAATATATAAAAAATACTCAGCAGAAGAAGTTCACCAGGGGGGCCACACCCTGCCCACGAGGGTGGGGGGCGCGCCCTACCCCCTGGGCGTGCCCCCTACCTCGTGGGCACACTGGTGGCCCTCCGGTGCCATCTTCTGCTATATGAAGTCTTTCGATGGGAAAAAATCATAAGCCATCTTCTCGGATGAAACTCCACCGCCACGAGGCGGAACCTTGCGGAACCAATCTAGGGCTGTGGCGGAGCTGTTCTGCCGGGGAAACTTCCCTCCGGGAGGGGGAAATCATCGCCATCGTCATCACCAACGCTCCTCTCATCGGGAGAGGGCAATCTCCATCAACATCTTCATCAGCACCATCTCCTCTCAAAACCCTAGTTCATCTCTTGTATCCAATTCTTGTCTCCAAGTCCGGGATTGGTGCTTGTAGGTTCCTAGTAGTGTTAATTACTCCTTGTAGTTGATGCTAGTTGGTTTATTTGGTGGAAGATCATATGGTCAGATCCTATATGCATATTAATACCCCTCTGATTATGAACATGTTTATGTTTTGTGAGTAGTTACGTTTGTTCCTGAGGACATGGGAGAAGTCTTGCTATTAGTAGTCATGTGAATTTGGTATTCGCTCGATATTTTGATGAGATGTATGTTGTCTCTCCTCTAGTGGTGTTATGTGAACGTCGACAACATGACACTTCACCATTATTTGGGCCTAGAGGAAGGCATTGGGGAGTAATAAGTAGATGATGGGTTGCTAGAGTGACAGAAGCTTAAACCCTAGTTTATGCGTTTCTTCGTAAGGGGCTGATTTGGATCCATATGTTTCATGCTATGGTTAGGTTTACCTTAATACTTTTGTTGTAGTTGCGGATGCTTTCAATAGAGGTTAATCATAAGTGGAATGCTTGTCCAAGTAAGGACAGTACCCAAGCACCGGTCCACCCACATATCAGATTATCAAAGTATCGAACGCGAATCATAAGACCGTGATGAAAACTAGCTTGACAATATTCCCATGTGTCCTCGGGAGAGCTTTTCTCTATATAATAGTTTGTCCAGGCTTGTCCTTTGCTACAAAAAGGATTGGGCCACCTTGCTGCACTTTATTTACTTTTGTTACTTGTTGCTCGTTACAAATTATCTTATCACAAAACTATCTGTTACCACTTATTTCAATACTTGCAGAGAATACCTTGCTGGAAACCGCTTATCATTTCCTTCTGCTCCTTGTTGGGTTCGACACTCTTACTTATTGAAAGGACTACGATATATCCCCTATACTTGTGGCTCATCATCTACTAGCTATAGACCCGAAGGTCTGGAGTAAACTACTCACACATCACCGGAGAGGCCATGGAGTTGATGTAGAGGCCCTCCGTGATCAATGCCCCCTCCGGCGGAGCTCCGGAAAAGGCCCCAAGATGGGATCTCTTGGATACAGAAGGTTGCGGCGGTGGAATTAGGTTTTCGTGGTGCTCCTGGATGTTTGCGGGGTACGTGGACTTATATAGGAGGAAGAAGTAGGTTGGTGGAGCAACGAGGGGCCCACGAGGGTGGAGGGTGCGCCCCCTACCTCGTGGCCTCGTTGATTGTTTCTTGACACCCACTCCAAGTCTCCTGGATCATGTTTGTTGAGAAAATCATGTTCCCGAAGGTTTCATTCCGTTTGGACTTCGTTTGATATTCCTTTTCTGCGAAACACTGAAATAGGCAAAAAACAACAATTTGGGTTGGGCCTCCGGTTAATAGGTTAGTCCCAAAAATGTTATAAAATTGTAAAATAAAGCCCATTAACATCCAAAACAGATAATATAATAGCATGGAGCAATCAAAAATTATAGATATGTTGGAGACGTATCAAGCATCCCCAAGCTTAATTCATGCTCGTCCTCGAGTAGGTAAATGATATAAAAGAATTTTTGATGTGGAATGCTTTCTAACATATTCCTCAATGTAATTTTTCTTTATTGTGGCATGAATGTTCAGATCTGAAAGATTCAAGATAAAATTTTAATATTGACATAAAAATAATAATACTTCAAGTATACTAACTAAGTAATCATGTCTTCTCAAAATAACATGGCCAAAGAAAGTTATCCCTACAAAATCATATAGTCTGGCTATGCTCTATATTCACCACACAAAATATTTAAATCATGCACAACCCCGATGACAAGCCAAGCAATTGTTTCATACTTTTGATGTTCTCAAACCTTTTCAATCTCCACCCAATATATGAGCATGAGCCATGGATATAGCACTATATGTGGAATAGAATGGTGGTTGTGGAGAAGACAAAAAGGAGAAGATAGTCTCACATCAACTAGGCGTATCAACGGGCTATGGAGATGCCCATCAATAGATATCAATGTGAGTAAGTAGGGATTGCCATGCAATGGATGCACTAGAGCTATAAGTGTATGAAAGCTCAACAAAAGAACTAAGTGGGTGTGCATCCAACTTGCTTTCTCACGAAGACCTAGGGCAATTTTAAGGAAGCCCATCATTGGAATATACAAGCCAAGTTCTATAATGTAAAATTCCCACTAGTATATAAAAATGATAACATAGGAGACTCTCTATCATGAAGATCATGGTGCTACTTTGAAGCACAAGTGTGGAAAAAGGATAGTAACATTGTCCCTTCTCTCTTTTTCTCTCATTTTTTTATTTGGGCCTTCTTTTTTTGCCTCTTTTATTTTTTTATTTTTCGTCCGGAGTCTCATCCCGACTTGTGGGGGAATCATAGTCTCCATCATCCTTTCCTCACTGGGACAATGCTCTAATAATGATGATCATCACACTTTAATTTACTTACAACTCAAGAATTACAAGTCAATACTTAGAACAAAATATGACTCTATGTGAATGCCTCCGGCGGTGTACCGGGATGTGCAATGATGCATGAGTGACATGTATGAAGAATTATGAACAGTGGCTTTGCCACAAATACGATGTCAACTACATGATCATGCAAGCAATATGACAATGATGAAGTGTGTCATAATAACGGAACGGTGGAAAGTTGCATGGCAATAATATCTCGGAATGGCTATGGAAATGCCATAATAGGTAGGTATGGTGGCTGTTTTGAGGAAGGTATATGGTGGGTTTATGGTACCGGCGAAAGTTGCGCGATACTAGAGGGGCTAGCAATGGTGGAAGGGTGAGAGTGCGTATAATCCATGGACTCAACATTAGTCATAAAGAACTCACATACTTATCGCAAAAATCTATTAGTTATCGAAACAAACTATTACGCACATGCTCCTAGGGGGATAGATTGGTTGGAAAAGACCATCGCTCGTCCCCGACCGCCACTCGTAAGGAAGACAATCAATAAATAAATCATGGTCTGACTTCATCACATAACGGTTCACCATACGTCCATGCTACGGGAATCACAAACTTCAACACAGATATTTCTCAAATTCACAACTACTCAACTAGCATGACTCCAATATCACCATCTCCATGTCTCAAAACAATTATCAAGTATCAAACTTCTCATAGTATTCAATGCACTTCTATGAAAGTGTTTATATTATTCCTAAAAGCAAATTTCCATGTTGTTCTAAAGGACTCTAAAAATAATATAAGTGAAGCATGAGAGATCAACTATTTCTATAAAATAAAACCACCGCCGTGCTCTAAAAGCTATAAGTGAAGCACTAGAGCAAAAACTATATAACTCAAAAGATATAAGTGAAGCACATAGAGTATTCTAATAAATTTCAAATCATGTGAGTCTCTCTCAAAAGGTGTGTGCAGCAAGGATGATTGTGGTAAACTAAAAATCAAAGACTCAAATCATACAAGATGCTCCAAGCAAAACTCATATCATGTGGTGAATAAAAATATAGCTCCAAGTAAAGTTACCGATAGACGAAGACGAAAGAGGGGATGACTTCTGGGGCATCCCCAAGCTTAGGCTTTTTGGTGTCCTTGAATTTTACCTTGGGGTGCCATGGGCTTCCCCAAGCTTAGGATCTTGCTACTCCTTGTTCCATAATCCATCAAATCTTTACCCAAAACTTGAAAACTTCACAACACAAAACTTAAATAGAAAATCTTGTGAGCTCCGTTAGCGAAAGAAAACAAAACACCACTTCAAGGTACTGTAATGAAATCATTCTTGATTTATATTGGTGTTAAACCTACTGTATTCCAACTTCTCTATGGTTTATAAACTCTTTTACTAGCCATAGATTCAACAAAATAAGCAAACAACACACGAAAAACAGAATCTGTCAAAAACAGAACAGTCTATAGTAATCTTTAACTAATGCAAACTTCTAGAACCCCAAAAATTCCAAAATAAATTTCTGGACGTGAGGAATTTATCTATTAATCATCTACAAAAATAATTAACTAAATAGAACTTCCCAAATAAAAATGGCAGCAATTCTTGTGAGCGCTAAAGTTTCTGTTTTTTTACAGCAAGGTCAAAAAGACTTTCCCCAAGTCTTCCTAACGGTTCTACTTGGCACAAACACTAATTAAACACAAAAAACACAACCAAAACAGAGGCTAGATAAATTATTTATTACTAAACAGGAGCAAAAAGCAAGGAATAAAAATAAAATTGGGTTGCCTCCCAACAAGCGCTATCATTTAACGCTCCTAGCTAGGCATAAAAGCGAAGATAGATCTAGGTATTGCCATCTTTGGTAGGCAATCCATAAGTGGCTCTCATAATAGATTCATATGGTAATTTAACTTTCTTTCTAGGGAAGTGTTCCATACATTTCCTTATTGGAAATTGGAATTTAATATTCCCTTCCTTCATATCAATAATTGCACCAATTGTTCTAAGGAAAGGTCTACCAAGAATAATAGGACATGAAGGATTGCAATCTATATCAAGAACAATGAAATCTACGGGAACATAATTCCTATTTGCAGAAATAAGAACATCATTAATCTTTTCCATAGGTTTCTTAAAAGTGGAATACGCAAGGTGCAAGTTTAGAGGACAATCATCAAATTCACGGAAACCTAGCAAATCACACAAAGTTTTTGGAATCGTGGAAACACTAGCACCCAAATCACACAAAGCATAACACTCATGATCTTTAATTTTAATTTTTATTGTATGTTCCCACTCATCATAAAGTTTTCTAGGGATAGAAACTTCCAACTCAAGTTTTTCTTCATAAGATTGCATCAAAGCATCAACGATATGTTTAGTAAAAGCTTTATTTTGACTATAAGCATGAGGAGAATTTAGCACGGATTGCAACAAGGAAATACAATCTATCAAAGAGAAATTATCATAATTAAATTCCTTGAAATCCAAGATAGTGGGTTCGTTGCTATTTAATGTTTTAACCTCTTCAATCCCACTTTTATCAATTTTAGCATCAAGGTCTAAAAACTCCGAATTTTTGGGACACCTTTTAACTAAAGTTGACTCATCTCTAGTCCCATCATTATCAAGATTCATATTGCGCAACAAAGATTTAATAGGGGAAAAATCAATCACTTTTAGATCTTCAACCTTATTATCATGAAAACTAGAAGAACACACTTTCACAAAGCAATCTTTCTTAGCATGCATCCTAGCGGTTCTTTCTTTGCACTCATCAATGCAAATTCTCATGGCTTTGAGAGACTCATTGATATCATGCTTAGGTGGAATAGATCTAAGTTTCAAAGAATCAACATCAAGATAAATTCTATCCACGTTCCTAGCCAACTCATGAATCTTAAGCAATTTTTCTTCAATCAAAGCATTGAAACTCTTTTGCAAAGTAATAAATTCTTTAATACTAGATTCAAAACCAGAGGGAATCTTATTATAATTTCCATAAGAATTGTTGTAGGAATTACCATAATTATTAGAGGAATTACTAGGAAATGGACTAGAATTAAAATTACCTCTATACGCGTTATTACCAAAAAAGATCCTACCAACAAAATTCACATCCATAGATTCATTATTATTCTCAATCAAAGTAGACAAAGGCATATCATTAGGATCAGTAGGAGCACTCTTATTAGCAAACAATTTCATAAGTTCATCCATCTTTCCACTCAAAACATTAATCTCTTCAATTGAATGCACTGTTTTACTAGTAGATCTTTCAGTGTGCCATTGAGAATAGTTAACCATAATATTATCTAGGAGTTTGGTAGCTTCTCCTAAAGTGATTTCCATAAAAGTGCCTCCCGCGGCCGAATCTAAAAGATTTCTAGAAGCAAAGTTCAATCCAGCATAATTTTTTTGTATAATCATCCAAAGATTCAAACCATGTGTAAGGCAATTACGTATCATTAATTTCATTCTCTCCCAAGATTGTGCAACATGTTCATGATCAAGTTGCTTAAAATTCATAATATCATTTCTAAGAGAGATGATCTTAGCGGGAGGAAAATACTTAGAGATAAAAGCATCTTTGCACTTATTCCATGAATCAATACTATTTTTAGGCAAAGACAAAAACCAAGCTTTAGCACGATATCTAAGCGAAAACGGAAATAGCTTAAGTTTAACAATATCATTATATATCCACATCTTTCTTCTTTTGCATATCACACAAATCAACAAAGTTATTTAGATGGGTAGCGACATCTTCACTAGGAAGGCCAGAAAACAGATCTTTCATGACAAGATTCAGCAAAGCAGTATTAATTTCACAAGATTCAGCATCGGTAAGAGGAGAAATGGGAGTGCTAATAAAATCATTATTATTGGTATTGGCAAAGTCACACAATTTTGTATTATCTTGAGCCATCGTGACAAGCAAGCAATCCAACACACAAGCAAACAAGAAATAGGCAGAAAAAGGGAAATTGTAAAGGAGAAGGGGAACGAAAAAGGAGGGCGAATAAAACGGCAAGGGTGAAGTGGGGGAGAGGAAAACGAGGGGTAAATGGCAAATAATGTAATGCATAGGATAAGAGTTTTGATGGGTACTTGGTATGTCTTGACTTTGCATAGATCTCCCCGGCAACGGTGCTAGAAATCCTTCTTGCTACCTCTTGAGCACTGTGTTGGTTTTCCCTTGAAGAGGAAAGGGTGATGCAGTAAAGCAGCGTAAGTATTTCCCTCGGTTTTTGAGAACCAAGGTATCAATCCAGTAGGAGACCACGCGCGAGTCACCTCATACCTACACAAACAAATAAGAACCTCGCAACCAACGCGATAAAGAGGTTGTCAATCCCTTCACGGTCACTTACGAAAGTGAGATCTGATAAAGATAATAAGATAAATATTTTTGGTATTTTTATGATATAGATTGAAAGTAAAGATTGCAAAATAAAATAGATTGGAAACTTGTATGATGGAAAATACACCCGGTGGCCATAGGTTTCACTAGTGGCTTCTCTCAAAATAGCATAAGTATTACGATGGGTAAACAAATTACTGTCGAGCAGTTGATAGAAAAGCGAATAATTATGAGAATGTCTAGGCATGATCATGTATATAGGCATCACGTCCGCGACAAGTAGACCGAAATGATTCTGCATCTACTACTATTACTCCACACATCGACCGCTATCCAGCATGCATCTAGAGTATTAAGTTCATAAGAATAGAGTAACGCCTTAAGCAAGATGACATGATGTAGAGGGATAAAGTCATGCAATATGATATAAACCCCATCTTTTTATCCTCGATGGCAACAATACAATACGTGTCGTTTCCCCTACTGTCACTGCGATCGAGCACCGCAAGATTGAACCCAAAGCTAAGCACTTCTCCCATTGCAAGAAAGATCAATCTATTAGGCCAAACCAAACCGATAATTCGAAGAGACTTGCAAAGATAAACCAATCATACATAAAAGAATTTAGAGAAGAATCAAATATTGTTCATAGATAATCTGGATCATAAACCCACAATTCATCAGATCTCGACAAACACACCGTAAAAGAAGATTACATCGACTAGATCTCCAAGAGAATCAAGGAGAACTTTGTATTGAGATCCAAAATGACGGAAGAAGCCATCTAGCTACTAGCTATGGACCCGAAGGTCTGGAGTAAAGTACTCACACATCACCGGAGAGGCCATGGAGTTGATGTAGAGGCCCTCCGTGATCAATGCCCCCTCCGGCGGATCTCCGGAAAAGGCCGCAAGATGGGATCTCTTGGGTACAGAAGGTTGCGTCGGTGGAATTAGGTTTTCATGGTGCTCATGGATGTTTGCGGGGTACGTGGACTTATATAGGAGGAAGAAGTAGGTCGGTGGAGCAACGAGGGGCCCACGAGGGTGGAGGGCGCGCCCAGGGGGGTAGGCGCGCCCCCTAACTCGTGGCCTCCTCGATTGTTTCTTGACGCCCACTCCAAGTCTCCTGGATCACGTTTGTCGAGAAAATCACGTTTCCGAAGGTTTCATTCGGTTTGGTCTTCGTTTGATATTCCTTTTCTGCGAAACACTGAAATAGGCAAAAAACAGCAATTTGGGCTGGGCCTCCGGTTAATAGGTTAGTCCCAAAAATGATATAAAAGTGTAAAATAAAGCCCATTAACATCCAAAACAGATAATATAATAGCATGGAGCAATCAAAAATTATAGATACGTTGGAGACGTATGAGATACTCGTGGTGACAATGGGGTATTATATTGATTCCCTTGATGTATGTTTTGGCACTCAACTCGCGGATTTCCGAGGTGACATAGGGGTAATCTATGCATAGGGGTTGATGCACGTTTTCATCCTACGTTCTCCGTTATAAACTTTGGAGTGATTCTTTGTTGCATGTTGAGGGATTTTATATGATCCAATTATGTTATCATTGTTGAGAGAATTTGAACTAGTAAAGGTATGAACCCTAGGCCTTGTTTTCAAGCATTGCAATACCGTTTTTGCTCGCTTTTACTACTTGCTACCTTTCTATTTTTATATTTTCAGATTACAAAAACCTATATCTACTATCCATATTACACTTGTATCACCATCTCTTTGCCGAACTAGTGCACCTATACAATTTACCATTGTATTGGGTGTGTTGCGGACACAAGAGACTCTTTTTTATTTGGTTCAGGCTTGCTTGAGAGAGACCATCTTCATCCTACGCCTCCCACGGGTTGATAAACCATAGGTCATCCACCTGAGGGAAAATTGCTACTGTCCTACAAAACTCTGCGCTTGGAGGCCCAACGCGAGTCTACAAGAAGAAAGGTTGCGTAGTAGACATCACTCTCTGTCGTATCTACTTTTCCAAACACTTATGTTCTTGTTTTGACTCTAATTTGCATGAAACTAACACGGACTGACGTTGTTTTCAGTAGAACTACCATGGTGTTGTTTGCTACCTCTTGAGCATTGCGTTGGTTTTCCCTTGAAGAGGAAAGGGTGATGCAGCAAAGTAGCGTAAGTATTTCCCTCAGTTTTTGAGAACCAAGGTATCAATCTAGTAGGAGGCCACGCGAAAGTCCCTCGTACCTACACAAACAAATAAAAACCTCGTAACCAACGTGATAAAGGGGTTATCAATCCCTTCACGGTCACTTACGAGAGTGAGATCTGATAGAGATGATAAGATAATATTTTTGGTATTCTTATGATAAAGATTAAAAGTAAAGATTGCAAAATAAAAGGTAATTGAAATAGCTTGTTAACGGAAGATTAACATAATGGAGAATAGACCCGGGGGCCATAGGTTTCACTAGTGGCTTCTCTCAAGATAGCATAAGTATTATGGTGGGTGAACAAATTACTGTCGAGCAATTGATAGAAAAGCGAATAAGTATGATAATATCTAGGCATGATCATGTATATAGGCATCACGTCCGTGACAAGTAGACCGACTCCTGCCTGCATCTACTACTATTACTCCACACATCGACCGCTATCCAGCATGCATCTAGAGTATTAAATTCATAAGAACAGAGTAACGCATTAGGTAAGATGACATGATGTAGAGGGATAAACTCAAGCAATATGATATAAACCCCATCTTTTAATCCTCGATGGCAACAATACAATACGTGTCGTTTCCCTTCCTGTCACTAGGATCGAGCACTACAAGATTGAACCCAAATCTAAGCACTTCTCCCGTTGCAAGAAAGATCAATCTAGTAGGCCAAACCAAACTGACAATTCGAAGAGACTTACAAAGATAACCAATCATGCATAAAAGACTTCAGAGAAGAATCAAATATTGTTCATAGATAGACTTGCTCATAAACCCACAATTCATCAGATCTCGACAAACACACCGCAAAAAGAGTTACATCGAATAGATCTCCAAGAAGATCGAGGAGAACTTTGTATTGAGATCCAAAGAGAGAGAAGAAGCCATCTAGCTAATAACTATGGACCCGAAGGTCTGAAGTAAACTACTCACACATCATCGGAGGGGCCATGGAGTTGATGTAGAGGCCCACCGTGATCGATGCCCCCTCCGGCGGAGCTCCGGAAAAGGCCCCGAGATGGGATCTCTCGGGTAAAGAAGGTTGCGGCGGTGGAAATAGGGTTTCGTGGTGCTCCTGGATATTTTCAGGGTATATGAGTATATATAGGAGGAAGAAGTAGGTCGGTTGAGCCACGAGGGGGGAGGGCGCACCCAGAGGGGGTAGGCGCGCCCCCTATCTCGTGGCCTCCTTGTTTTTTCTTGACGTCCACTCAAAGTCCTCTAGATCACGTTTGTTCCAAAAATCACGTTCCCGAAGGTTTCATTCTGCTTGGACTCCGTTTGATATTCCTTTTTGGCGAAACACTGAAATAGGCAAAAAAACAGCAATTTGCACTAGGCCTTGGGTTAATAGGTTAGTCCCAAAAATAATATAAAAGTGTATAATAAATCCCATTAAACATCCAAAAGAGAATATATAATAGCATGGAACAATCAAAAATTATAGATACGTTGGAGACGTATCATTGTTTTTGTGCAGAAATAAAAGTTCGCAGAATTAGACAAAACTTTTTGGAGTTTTTTATGGAATATATAAAAGAACCGGAGCAAAGACCCACTGGAGGGGGCCCACCAGGTTCCCACGAGGCACCAGGGCACGTCCACCCCCGTTGGGCACGCCCTAGTGGCTTGTAGGGCCCATGTGGTTCCGCTGACCCTAATCTCAAGTCTATAAATTCCTATTTCCCAGGAAAAAAATAATGGAGGAAGTTTCATCGCGTTTTACGATAAAAAACCGCTGCCACCTCATGTTTATCATCGGGAGGCCAGATCTGGAGTCCGTTTGAGGCTCCGGAGAGGTGGATTTTCCGTCTTTGTCATCATCAACCATCCTCCATCACCAATTTCATGATGCTCACCACCGGAGTGAGTAATTCCTTCGTAGGCTTGCTAGACGATCGAGTTAGTTTTGTTAGGGCTTGATCCCTAGTATCCACTATGTTCTGAGATTGATGTTGCTATGACTTTGCTATGCTTAATGCATGTCACTAGGGCCCGAGTGCCATGATTTCAGATTTGAACCCTTCATGTTTTCATCAATATATTTGTGTTC
The DNA here is from genome assembly GCF_002162155.2 of Triticum dicoccoides. Classification (NCBI taxonomy): domain Eukaryota; kingdom Viridiplantae; phylum Streptophyta; class Magnoliopsida; order Poales; family Poaceae; genus Triticum; species Triticum dicoccoides. The sequence continues at coordinate 21,914,213 of NC_041388.1, forward strand.
TTGACCCGATCTTGCAAGTTATTGAAGGAAATATGCCCTAGAGGCAATAATAAAGTTGTTATTTTATATTTCCTTATATCATGATAAATTTTTATTATTCATGCTAGAATTGTATTATCCGGAAACTTGATACATGTGTGGATACATAGACAAAACACCGTGTCCCTAGTAAGCCTCTACTAGACTAGCACGTTAATCAAAGATGGTTAAGTTTCTAACCATAGACATGTGTTGTCATTTGATGAACGGGATCACATCATTAGGAGAATGGTGTGATGGGCAAGACCCATCCATTAGCTTAGCATATTGATCGTTAAGATTTATTTCTATTGCGTTCTTCATGTCATATACATATTCCTTTGACTATGAGATTATGAAACTCCTAGATACTGGAGGAATACCTTGTGTGCTATCAAACGTCACAATGTAACTGGGTGATTATAAAGATGATCTACAGGTATCTCCAAAGGTGTTTGATGGGTTTGCATAGATCGAGATTAGGATTTGTCACTCCGAGTATCGGAGAGGTATTCTGGGCCCTCTCGGTAATGCACAACATAATAAGCCTTGCAATCAATGTGACTAATGAGTTATTTGCGGGATGATGTATTACAGAACGAGTAAAGAGACTTGTCGATAACGAGATTGAACTAGGTATGTAGATACCGACGATCAAATCTCGGGCAAGTAACATACCGATGACAAAGGATAAAGATCTTCGTAGAATATGTGGGAACCAATATGAGCATCTAGGTTCCGATGTTGGTTATTGACCGAAGAGGTGTCTCGGTCATGTCTACATAGTTCTTGAACCCGTAGGGTCCGCACGCTTAACGTTCGATGACGATTTTGTATTATATGAGTTATGTGATTTGGTTACCGAATGTTGTTAGGACTCCCGAATGAGATCTCAAACATGATGAGGAGTCTCAAAATGGTCGAGAGGTAAAGATTCATATATAGGACAATGATATTCGGACACCGGAAGTGTTCTAGGGGTACCGGGTATATATCGGGTCACCGGAAGGGGTTCCGAGCACCCCCCCCCCCCCGGCAACTATATGGGCCTAATGGGCCAAGAGGGGAAACACAACAGCCAGCAGGGGCTGCTGCGCCCCCCATATGGGCCGCACCTTAGGAGGAAGGAAAGGGGGAAGAGATAAGGAAGGGGAGGGATTCGGCCTCCCCCTTCTTCCCTCCTCCCTCCTCTTTCCTTCCTCCTTCGGTGGATATGGTAAGGGGGAGGCCGAATTGGGAGGCACCCAAGTAGGATTCCTCCTACTTGGGGCGTCCCCTTGGCTACCTCTCCTCCCCTCAAACCTATATATATATGAGGGGGGCACCGCTAGAACACACACCAATAATGGTTAGCCGTGTGCGGCGCCCCCTCCACAGTTTACGCCTCCGGTCATATCTTCATAGTGATTAGGCGAAGTCCTGCGTGGATCACTTCACCATCACCGTCACGATGCCGTTGTGCTGACGGAACTCTCCCTCGACACTCTTATGGATCAAGAGTTCAAGGGACATCATCGAGTTGAACGTGTGTAGAACTCGGAGGTGCCGTACATTCCGTGCTTGATCGGTCAGAACGAGAAGAGGTTCGACTACACCAACCGCGTTTTCAAACACTTTCGCTTTCGGTCTACGAGGGTACATGCACACACTCTCCCCCTCTCGTTGCTATGCATCTCCTAGATAGATCTTGCGTGAGTGTAGGATTTTTTTTGAAATTGCATGCTATGTTTCCCAACAGTGGCATCCGAGCCAGGTCTATGCGTAGATGATATGCATGAGTAGAACACAAAGAGTTCTGGGCGGTGATCATCATACTGCTTACCACCAATGTCTTATTTTGATTCGGCAGTATTGTTGGATGAAGCGTCCCCGACCAACCTTACATGACCACGTTCATGAGACCGGTTCCACCGACAGACATGCAACTATTTTTGCATAAAGGTGGCTAGCGGGTGTCTGTTTCTCCAACTTTAGTTGAATCAAATTTTACTACGGCCGGTCCTTGTTGAAGGTTAAAACAGCAAACTTGATAAATCACCGTTGTGGTTTTGATGCGTAGGTAAGAACGGTTCTTGCTAGAAGCCCATATCAGCCACGTAAAACTTGCAACAACAAAGTAGAGGACGTCTAACTTGTTTTTGCAGGGCATGTTGTGATGTGCTATGGTCAAGACATGATGTGACATACGTTATTGTATGATATGATCATGTTTTGTAAAAGTTATCGGCAACTGGCAGGAGCCTTATGGTTGTCGCTTTATTGTATGAAATAAAAATGCCATGTAATTTCTTTACTTTATCACTATGTGTTAGCTATAGTTGTAGAAGCAATAGTTGGCGAGACGACCATGACGCTACGATGGAGATCAAGGTGTCAAGCCGGTGGCGATGGAGATCATGATGGTGCTTTGGAGATGGAGATCAAAGGCACGAGATGATGATGGCCATATCATGTCATATATTTTGATTGCATGTGATGTTTATCTTTTATGCATCTTATTTTGCTTAGTACGGCAGTAGCATTATAAGATGATCCCTTACTAAAATTTCAAGGTATAAGTGTTCTCCCTGAGTATGCACTATTGCGACAGTTCATCGTGCTGAGACACCATGTGATGATCGGGTGTGATAAGCTCTACGTTCACATACAACGGGTGCAAGACAGTTTTGCACATGCGGAATACTCGGGTTAAACTTGACGAGTCTAGCATGTACAGACATGGCCTTGGAACACTGGAGACCGAAAGGTCGAACGTGAATCATATAGTCGATATGATCAACATAGAGATGTTCACCATTGATGACTACTCCTTCTCACGTGATGATCGGACATGGTTTAGTTGATTTGGATCACGTATCATTTAGATGACTTGAGGGATGTCTATCTAAGTGGGAGTTCTTAAGTAATTTGATTAATTGAACTTAATTCATCATGAACTTAGTCCTGATAGTATTTGCATATCTATGTTGTAGATCAATGGCTCGCGTATAGCTCCCCTGTTTTATTTTTGATATGTTCCTAGAGCTAAGTTGCAAGATGATAGTACCAATGATGCGGACTGAGTCCATGATCTGAGGATTATCCTCATTGCTGCACAGAAGAATTATGTCCTTGATGCACCGCTAGGTGAAAGACCTATTGTAGGAGCAGATGCAGACATTATGAACATTTTTGCAAGATCAATATGATGACTACTTAATAGTTTAGTGCACCATGCTTTACGGCTTAGAATTGTGACTTCAAAACGTTTTGAACGCCATGGATCATATGAGATGTTCCAAGAGCTGAAATTGGTGTTTTAGACTCATGCCCGTGTCGAGAGGTATGAGACATGTGACAAGTACTTTGCCTACAAGATGGAGGAGAAAACCTCAGCCAGTGAAAATGCGCTCAGAATGTTTGGGTACTACAATCACTTGAATCAAGTGGGAGTTAATCTTCTAGATGAGATAGGGATTGACAGAGTTATTAGTCACTATCACCAAGCTACTAGAACTTCGTGATGAACTATCAAATGCAAGGGATGACGAAAACGATTCCGAGCTCTTTGTGATGCTGAAATCGGTGAAGGTAGAAATCAAGAAAGAGCATTAAATGTTGATGGTTAACAAGAACACTAGTTTCAAGAAAAGGGCAAAGGGAAAGAAAGGGGACTTCAAGAAGAATGGAAAGCAAGTTGCCACTCCTGGGAAGAAGCCCAAAGCTGAACCTAAGCCTGAAACTGAGTGCTTCTACTGCAAAGGGACTGGTCACTGGAAGCGAAACTGCCCCAAGTATTTAACGGATAAGAAGGATGGCAAAGTGAACAAAGGTATATTTTATATATAGATTATTGATGTGTACTTCACTAGTGTTCATAGAAACCCCTGGGTATTTGATACCGGTTCAGTTGCTAAGATTAGTAACTCGAAACGGGAGTTGCAGAATGAAAAGAGACTAGTTAAGGACGAGGTGAGGATGTGTGTTGGAGGTAATTCCAAGGTTGATACGATCACCATCGCACACTCCCTCTACCTTCGGGATTAGTGTTTGACCTAAATAAATGCTATTTGGTGTTTGCGTTGAGCATGAATATGATTGGACCATGTTTATTGCAATAGGGTTATTCATTTAAGTTAGAGAATAATTGTTGTTCTATTTACATGAATAAAACCTTCTATGGTCATACACCCAATGTAAATGGTTTATTGAATCTCGATTATAGTGATACACATATTCATAATATTGATGCCAAAAGATGCAAAGTTGATAATGATAGTGCAACATATTTGTGGCACCATTTAGGTCATATTGGTGTAAAGCGCATGAAGAAACTCCATGCAGATGGGCTTTTGGATTCACTTGATTATGAATCATTTGATACTTGCGAACCATGCCTCATGGGCAGATGACTAAAACTCCGTTCTCTGGAACAATGGAGCGAGCCAATGACTTATTGGAAATAATACATACCGATGTATGCAGTCCGATGAGTGTTGAGGCACGCGACAGGTATCGTTATTTTATGACCTCCACAGATGATTTGAGAGGGTATGGGTATATCTACTTAATGAAACACAAGTCTGAAACATTTGAAAAGTTTAAAGAATTTCAGAGTGAAGTGGAGAATCATCATAACAAGAAAATAAAGTTTCTATGATCTGATCGCGGAGGCGAATATTTGAGTTACGGGTTTGGCCTTCATTTAAAACAATGTGGAATGGTTTCACAACTCACGCCACCTGGAACACCACAGCGTAATGATGTGTCCGAATGTCGTAACCATACTTTATTAGATATGGTGCGATCTATGATGTCTCTTACCGGTTTACCACTATCGTTTTGGGGTTATGCATTAGAGACAGCTGCATTCACGTTAAATAGGGCACCGTCTAAATCCGTTGAGACGACACCGCATGAACTGTGGTTTGGAAAGAAACCTAACTTGTCATTTCCTAAAGTTTGGGCTTGCGACACTTATGTCAAAAGGCTTCAGCCTAATAAGATCAAACCCAAAATCAGAAAAGTGCCTCTTCATTGGATACCCTAAGAAAACAATTGGGTACACCTTCTACCACGGATCCAAAGGCAAGATTTTTGTTGCCAAGAATGGAAACCTTTCTAGAGAAGGAGTTTCTCTTGAAAGAAGTGAGTGGGAGGAAAGTAGAACTTGATGAGGTAATTGTACCTTCTCTCAATTCGGAAAGTAGCACATCAGAGAAATCCATTTCCGTGATGCCTACACCAACTAGAGAGGAAACTAATTATGATGATCATGAAACTTCGAATCAAGTTACTACTGGACCTTGTAGGTCGAACAGAGCACGTTCTGCACCAGAGTGGAATGGTAATCCTGTCCTAGAATTCATGTTACTAGAGCATGACGAACCTACAAACTATGAAAAAGCAATGATAAGCCCAGATTCCGACAAATGTCTTGAGGCCATAAAATCTGAGATAGGATCCATGTATGAGAACAAGTGTGGACTTTGGTGGACTTGCCCAATGATCGGCAAGTCATTGAGAATAAAATGGATCTTCAAGAGGAAGACGGACACTGATGGTAGTGTTACTATCTACAACGCTCGACTTGTCGCAAAAGGTTTTCAACAAGTTCAAGGTGTTGACTACGATGAGATTTTCTCACTCGTAGTGATGCTTAAGTCTGTCTGAATCATGTTAGCAATTGCCGCATTTTATGAAATCTGGCAAATGGATGTCAAAACTGCATTCCTTAATGGATTTCTTAAAGAAGAGTTGTATATGATGCAACCAAAAGGTTTTGTCGATCCTAAAGGTGCTAACAAAGTGTGCAAACTCCAGCGATCCATCTATGGACTGTTGCAAGCATCTCGGAGTTGGAATATACGCTTTGATAAGGTGATCAAAGCATATGGTTTTATACAGGCTTTTGGTGAAGCCTGTATTTAAAAGAAAGTGAGTGGGAGCTCTGTAGCATTTCTGATATTATATGTGGATGACATATTATTGATTGGAAATGATATAGAATTTCTGGATAGCATAAAAGGATACTTGAATAAGAATTTTTCAATGAAAGACCTCGGTGAAGTTGCTTACATATTGGGCATCAAGATCTATAGAGATAAATCAACACACTTGATAAGACTTTCAATGAGTATATACCTGCTACCTCTTGAGCATGCATTGGTTTTCCCTTGAAGAGGAAAGGGTGATGCAGCAAAGTAGCGTAAGTATTTCCCTCAGTTTTCGAGAACCAAGGTATCAATCCAATAGGAGACTACACGCAAATCGCCTAGTACCTGCACAAACAAATAAGAACCTCGCAACCAACGCGATAAAGAGGTTGTCAATCACTTCACAGTCACTTACGAAACTAAGATCTGATAAAGATAATAAGATAAATATTTTTGGTATTTTTGTTGTATAGATTGGAAATAAAGATTGCAAAATAAATAGTAAACTAGAATTGTAGATTGGAAACTTATATGATGTAAAGTAGACCCCGGGGCCATAGGTTTCACTAGTGGCTTCTCTCAAGATAGCATATATTATGGTGGGTGAGAAAATTACTGCCAAGCAATTGATAGAAAAGCGCATAGTTATGATGATATCTAGGCATGATCATGAACATAGGCATCACGTCCGTGTCAAGTAGACCGAAACGATTCTGCATCTACTACTATTACTCCACACATCACCGCTATCCAGCATGCATCTAGAGTATTAAGTTCAGAAGAACAGAGTAACGCATTAGGCAAGATGACATGATGTAGAGGGATAAACTCAAGAAATATGATATAAACCCCATCTTTTTATCCTTGATGGCAACAATACAATACGTGCCTTGCTGCCCCTGCTGTCACTGGAAAAGGACACCGCAAGATTGAACCCAAAGCTAAGCACTTCTCCCATTGCAAGAAAGATCAATCTAGTAGGCCACACCAAACTGATAATTCGAAGAGACTTGCAAAGATATCAAATCATGCATATAAGAATTCAGAGAAGAATCAAATATTGTTCATAGAAAATCTTAATCATAAACCCACAATTCATCGGATCTCGGCAAACACACCGCAAAAAGAATTACATCGAACAGATCTCCAAGAACATCGACAATAACTTTGTATCGAGAACCAAAGAGAGAGAAGAAGCCATCTAGCTAATAACTATGGACCCAAAGGTTTGTGGTAAACTACTCACACATCATCGGAGAGGCTATGGTGTTGAGGTAGAAGCCCTCCGTGACCGAATCCCCCTCCGGCAGATCACCGGAAAAGGTCCCTAGATGGGATCTCACGGGTACAGAAGGTTGCGGTGGTGGAAAAGTGGTTTCGTGGCTCCCCTAGATGTTTTCAGGGTATAAGAGTATATATAGGCGAAGGAAGTAGGTTGGTGGAGCTACGAGGGGCCCATGAGGGTGGGGGGCGCGCCTGGGCCCCCTGGGTGCGCCGCCCTACCTCGTGGCCGCCTCGTTCTTCCTTAACGTCCACTCCAAGTCTCCTGGATTGCATTTGTTCCAAAAAAGATCCTTGCGAAGGTTTCATTCCGTTTGGATTCCGTTTGATATTCCTTTTCTGCGAAACACCGAAATAGGCAAAAAACAGCAACTGGCACTAGGCCTCCAGTTAATAGGTTAGTCCCAAAAATAATGTAAAGGTGCATATTAAAGCCCATTAAACATCCAAAACAGATAATATAATAGCATGGAACAATAAAAAATTATAGATACGTTGGAAACATATCAGCATCCCCAAGCTTAATTCCTGCTCGTCCTCGAGTAGGCAAATGATAAAAATAGAATTTTTGATGTGGAATGCTACCTAACATAATTTTCAATGTAATTTTCTTTATTGTGGCATGAATATTCAGATCCAAAAGATTGAAGACAAAAGTTTAATATTGACATAAAAATAACAATACTTTAGGCATACTAATAAAGCAATCATGTCTTCTCAAAATAACATGGCCAAAGAAAGTTATCCCTACAAAATCATATAGCGTGGCTATGCCCTATCTTCATCACACAAAATATTTAAATCATGCACAACCCCGATGACAAGCCAAGCAATTGTTTCATACTTTTGATGTTCTCAAACTTTTTCAATCTTCGGGTAATACATGAGCATGAGCCATGGATATAGCACTATAGGTGGAATAGAATGGTGGTTGTGGAGAAGACAAAAAGGAGAAGATAGTCACATCAACTAGGTATATCAACAGGCTATGGAGGTGCCCATCAATAGATATCAATGTGAGTGAGTAGGGATTGCCATGCAACGGATGCACTAGAGCTATAAGTGTATGAAATCTCAACAAAAGAAACTAAGTGGGTGTGTGTCGGTATCAAAACCGGCGGATCTCGGGTAGGGGGTCCCGAACTGTGCGTCTAGGCCGGATGGTAACAAGAGGAAAGGGACACGAAGTTTTACCCAAGTTCGGGCCCTCTTGATGGAGGTAAAACCCTACGTCCTGCTTGATTAATATTGAATATATGGGTGTTACAAGAGTAGATCTACCACGAGATCAGAGAGGATAAACCCTAGAAGCTAGCCTATGGTATGATTGTATGTTGTGATTCTTGTCCTACGGACTAAAACCCTTCGGTTTATATAGACATCGAAGAGGGTTAGGGTTACACAAGGTCGGTTACAAAGGAGGAGATATCCATATACGTATTGCCTAGCTTGCCTTCCACGCCAAGTAGAGTCACATCCGGACACGAGACAAAGTCTTCAAACTTGTATCTTCATAGTCTAACAGTCCGGCCAATGGAGATAGTTCGATTGTGCGGAGACCCCCTAATCCAGGACTCCCACAGTAGCCCCTGAACTAGGCTTCAATGACGATGAGTCCGACGCGCAGTTGTCTTCGGCATTGCAAGGCAGGTTCCTTCTCCGAATACATGACAGAAGAATTTGAATACGAGGATAGTGTCCGACCCTGCAAAATAAGTTCCACATTTCACCGTAGAGAGAATAATGTTTTCGCAGATCTAATCCGCTAGCTTGTTTTGGCAACATGACGTTATGTCATGGCCTGGTGATTATTCGAACCGTTCCTCTTAACCAGCTCCACACATAACACGAGGCGGTTTCTTGACACGTCTTGCCGAAGCGGAGATCGTGTTCCCCTAGTTACGGGATTCTCATTAATGTGGTTCGTGGGTAACCCAACCGTGTCTAGGACTCCTAGATTATAGGTAAGTCCTAAACGGCTATGGAGAGGACGCTTGATATTCACCCTCTTTATAAGGGGCCAAGGTTTTCGCTTTTTCCCTCCCGTGCTCAATCAAACCCTTCCTCCGCCTCGAGTTCTAACACCCAAAGCCCAGGTCAGGTGCTACGGATCTTCAATCATGTCCGGATCCAGCCTTCAAGGCTGATGGACGCCCTCCTCCAGACATTAAGAAGTTGAGGGAGGCCAGATATCTGACAGCCGAGGTGTTGCATCGGCTGCCTGCTCGAGGGTAGGTCATCCCTACTCCAGAACCCAACGAGAACGTTGTGTTCGTCTCCCACTTCCTTCGAGGTCTAGGCCTCACTCTAGATCCTTTCGTCAGGGGCTTGATGTTCTATTACGGGTTAGATTTCCACGATCTAGCCCTGGACTCCTTTCTCCACATCACGTCATTTATTATCGTGTGTGAGGCCTTCCTCCGTGTTACCCCTCACTTTGGCCTATGGCTCAAGACCTTTGAAGTAAAGCCGAAGATGATCGACGGGCAACAAGCCGCGTGCGGAGGTGCATCAATAGGCAAGATGGCAGGAGCTCCATGGCCGAGAGGTTCCTTTCCAGAGGTGCCCGAATTATGGCAACGGGAGTGGTTTTATGTCACGGCTCCCAGAAGTGCCAAGTGGGTGGCTGCCCCCGCTTTCTGCTCGGGCCCCCCACCACAACTGATGTCATGGATCAGCAGGGGTCTGAGCTGGGGTCCAGCCAAGGGCGTGCCTATGCTGCAAAGCCGCATCCGAGATCTCTTCGAGGGAGATTTCAATTTGGTTGCGGTAATACAAGTTATGCTGGCTCGCCAAGTCCAGCCTTGCAAACGTCGGCCCCTGCGCTTGTGGGAGTTCAACCCAGAGGGACCACGTGCCATTCAAAGTTTCCTCGGCCTGACGCATGAGGAGATGTACAAGTCATTCTTCGGACGTTAAGTGGAATATCCGGATATCACCGAGGACGTGGGCCTGAGCAGTAACCGCACCGCCGAACAAGTAAGAAATCCTCTAGCCGAACACGCTATCTTTTATTTGAGGTTATTTTTGAGAGTTCGCCTTTTGATCAGGACTGGCTAACGAAGGCGAAGATGATTCGGTGTTTGGCCCCCCTCCTTGAGGGTTTGGAAAATCCGGTATTGGAGAAGATGCTCGAGGTTGCACCTTGCCCGGAGCCTTGAAGGAAGATACCTAGGGGGATAATATGGGCGAACGCGGGCCCCCATCGCTACCCGTTCCAACCGAGGGAACGAGCGTTTCCACGAAGGAGGACGACCGGGGGAGGAAAAGGACTGCTTCTGAGGATCCAGAAGCCGAAGCCTCCAAACGGGAGAAGAAGTCTCCCACAGAGGGTCCTGCCTCGGAGGGTGCTTTTGTCGCACAAAGTCCGCGAGGGGATCAGCCCTCCAACGAGTCGTAAGTGATCCAAAATATTTTAATAGTAAGAGTATGCTATCTTTTTCCTCTGAGAAAACAACCACCGCATATATCTTGCAGTTCGGGCCTCAGCCCCTCTCAAATGAGTTCGTCTTCGGGGGATCTTCTTTCGGAGATGGTGGAGAGCGAAACGCCTCCCCCGGACTCCTCCGCTCCAGAAGCGGGCGACCCCGAAGTGTCGTCGCGGAGGGCCTCTCCGGATCCGGTGAGGCCAGAAGATAGTCCCGTAGACCCCAGAAGTCCCAGTGTCCGGCTCACGAAGAGAGCATACGAAAGAGTCCGGCACCGCCTGGTGTGCGGTCGGACGTTCTAAGGGAGTTGTTGGGGCGAGCGGCCATCTCAGAAGAGCACCGTATGTTGATGGGTACAGTGATGGAGAGAATCTCGTCCGCTGAAAGCGGATTACATGAAGCCTTTATGAGTCTACCGACAGGCTTTGAGGTATGTGAGATAATATGTGATAGTACTGCACATGTTAGGTGTGCCTTGTGTAGATAGTATCCCCTGAGACTCTGGTTGTCATCGAGACCGGTGGCGAACAGAGGATCATACTCCCAGGCAATAACTAGACTGCCTCTATGTGCAGCTGGTGGAAGCTCCGGTGGCTAGCCGGACTAATGACTTTTCCCAATTAAAACGGCAACTGGATGCGGCAGACGCCAACATCGAGCTTGTTAACAAGAGGCTTGACAAGGCACAGGGTAAGTGTTATCATCCGGCGAACGCCACATAGTAAGAGCAGCATAATGCCAGTATCTTTAATATGTTGTGACTGCAGATGGAGCTTCCACCATGGAAGCCTTGCGGGCGGAACTTTCCCAAGCCAAGGAATAAGCGAGGATTAGTAATGCGGCTGCTTTGAAGGCAGCCGAAGAGCTGAAAGCCGAGAAGGCTGCACCTTGCGGGAGCCAGGAGAAGATGGCCAAGATGGCTGTAGAGTTAAAAGACACTGCCGACCGATGTCGGGTCCTTGAGAAAGAAAATCGAGCGAAGGCAACAGACCTTGAGATGGCCGCGGCGGCGAACAAAGACACCCGTTCTGCTATGAGGGCGAAGAAGGAGGAGCTGCGGGAAGTCGGGAATATTGCGGCTGGGAAACCCTTCATGTTACGGAGGAAGTTCGGTGATCCACGATATGCCCCTCTGGATCGGCTATGGAGCTCGGCAGATGCGTATATGGATTTGGCGGCGAGCGTTGCCGATGTGGCCAAGTACTTCCAAGGTCAGACAGATCGTGAAGTGGACAAGTTGTTCTGGACGCAATTCCACGTTCCAGAGCGTCCGCTATCATTGACTGACCAGCTAGCTGAATGGGCTGAACTGAATAGGTTGTCCGGACTCGCCATGAGGTCTGTTGTGGATCAGCTATGGCCGGAAGGGCCTAAGCTGAACACCTATTTCAGCTTAGTGCAACAGTTCCTTGATGCGGTGCCGCGCATTAATGCGATGAAGAGGTCGGCGTGCATAGAAGGCTCGCGGATGGCCCTTGCCCGTGTTAAAAGCACACTGGGCGGAGATGGACGCTACCACTGTTGTGGCGCAGGGTTCGGCCATAGGTCGTGTGGCTGCCGAACACTATTTTGAGGAAGTTCTCGAGGGTGCTCGTTTAATAGAGGCCCGGTGCTTGAAAAATATTATGTTTGAGTGATATGTATTCTCATTGTAAACATAATGCTTTTATGAAGTTTTTATAAGGCTATGTTTATACTTTTGCCTGAAAGTAGTATGATGCCTCGTGTGCGGCCGTTTATATATACATGTGTATAACCTGAAAGATTGCAGCCGTCGGCTTCGACCCCCACGCATATAATGCGGAGGTGCTCGCAAAAAATGTGTGTTCACACTTAACCCAATGTCTTGGTCCTGATAAGGAGGTGATAGCGCAGCGAGCGAGGCAACCGGACTATAATACTTTAACACTTTCACTTAGCCATAGGAGTTTGACAGTGGGGCTACTAGATAGCCCCTGGTGGCTCTGCACTCTCCCGATCCGGGGTGCGTAGATGCCTGGCCGGAAAATGGCCGTTCATTAAGGCGGAGGAATTCTAGCATTCCGATAGGTCATCGAGTGGTTGACCAGTCTCACGCTATATCATGACAGTCAGTTTTCGGCTTTCTCTACTGAGGTGCTCGTCCGGATGAACCGGGGCGGATCTCGGGTAGGGGGTCCCGAACTGTGTGTCTAGGTCGGATGGTAATAGGAGGCAGGGGACACGATGTTTTACCCAGGTTCGGGCTCTCTTGATGGAGGTAAAACCCTACGTCCTGCTTGATTAATATTGATGATATGGGTAGTACAAGAGTAGATCTACCACGAGATCAGAGAGGCTAAACCCTAAAAGCTAGCCTATGGTATGATTGTTGTTCGTCCTACGGACTAAAACTCTCCGGTTTATATAGACACCGGAGAGAGCTAGGGTTACACAGAGTCGGTTACAATGGTAGGAGATCTTGAATATCGCATCGCCAAGCTTGCCTTCCACGCCAAGGAAAGTCCCTTCCGGACACGGGACGAAGTCTTCAATCTTGTATCTTCATAGTCCAGGAGTCCGGCCGAAGGTATAGTCTGGCCATCCGGACACCCCTAATCCAGGACTCCCTCAGTAGCCCCTGAACCAGGCTTCAATGACAACGAGTCCGGCGCGCAGATTGTCTTCGGCATTGCAAGGTGGGTTCCTCCTCCAAGTACTTCATAGAAGATTTTGAACACGAAGGTAGTGTCCGGCTCTGCAAAATAAGTTTCCACATATTGCCATAGAGAGAATAATATTTACACAAATCTAATCTGCTGACGTATTCCGTAGTGTGACATCACACCACGGCCAAGTCTTTATTTGAATCGTTTTATTGTCCCACCTTAGCGCGTTTAGCGAGGCGGTTTCCTTGGCATGTCTTGTTAAAGCAGAGATCGTGTCCCCTTATTCCGGGATTCTCATCAATACGGGCGTGGGTAACCCAACCGTACCCGTTGGTATATTTTCTCGATCGAAGGCGAGTCCCAAACGGTCATAGGGAAGGCCCTTGGTATTCAACCTCTTATAAAGAGACCAAGGCCTTACTCCTTTCTTTCAATCTCAAACGAGTTCGCCCTTCGCCTCGAGTTCCAACACCCAAGGCTCCAGATTTCAGGCGCTTCGGACCTTCGACAATGTCCGGTTCCGACCTTCGAGGCCGATGGATGCCTTCCTCCGTCACGGAGGAGGACGTGCTGAAGTTGAGAGAGGCCAGGTTCTTGACCGACGAAATCTCGCATAGGCTGCCTGCTCAAGGGCAGGTCATTCCCACTACCAAGCCCGATGAGAGTGTGGTGTTCATGTCTCACTTCCTTCGGGGGCTAGGCTTCCCGACGGATCCCTTCGTGAGGGGGCTCATGTATTATTATGGGCTGGAATTTCACGACTTAGCCCCGGAGTCCATCCTCCATATTTCCTCATTCATCGTCGTGTGTGAAGCCTTCCTCCGTATCACTCCTCACTTCGTACTATGGCTCAAGACCTTCAAAGTAGAGCCAAAGATGATCGAGGGACGGCATGCGGAGTGCGGAGGTGCTTTTATAAGCAAGAATGCTGGTACTCCATGGCCCGAGGGCTCTTTTCAAGAGGAGTCCGGCTTATGGCAACGAGAGTGGTTTTATATTACCGCTCCCAGGGCCCCTAAGTGGGTGGCGCCACTTGCCTTTCGCTCGGGTCCCCCGCCACGACTGGCGTCATGGGTCAATACGGGGATGGACTGGGGGCCGGCAAAGGACGTGCCCCTGTTGCAGGGCCACATCCGAGATCTCCTAGAAAGAGACATCAGTCTGGTCATGGTAATGTAGGTTATGTTAATTCGCCGAGTTCTGCCCTACAAACATCGCCCCCTCCGCCTGTGGGAGTTCAACCCGGAGGGACCACGAGTTCTCCAACATTTTCTTGGCATGACGCCCGTGGAGATGTACAAATTGTTCTTCGAACCACAAGTAGTGTGTCCGGATTCTACGGAGGACGCAAGTCTGAGCTGCAATCGTCCGGATACTCAAGTAAGTAGCCTCATGCCCGGACTCGCTATCCGTATATTTATCATAAAATTGCCCCTAAAAGAGTTTTCCTTAAATAGGAGTGGATAGCGAAAGCAAAGCTAATCAGGTGTCCCCCCCCCCGAGACCACGCCGGGTCCCGTGCTAGTCAGGATGTTGGAGGTTGTGCCTTCAAAGGGAAGCGAGGGAGGGGACAAGGGAGCTACAGCCTCCTCAAAGGAGGTTGTCCGGAAGGGAGGAATCGAAAATTCCTCTCCTCAGGGGAAGAAGAGGATCGCCTCTGATGACCCGGAGACCATGGCCTTAAAGCGGGGGAAGAAATCTTCGCCAGAGGGTCCTGTGCTGGGGGATACTTCGGCCGAATTATGCCCTCAAGGGGATTAGCCCTCCACCAAGCCGTAAGTAGAGGGGAGTTTTCTTTTTAAGAAACAAGAGAAATCCCTACTTTATATCTAAGAAAAGTAATCGAAAATTTACCTTGTAGCTCAGACCTTAGCCCTTCTCAGCAGAGCTCGTCTCGGGGGATCTTCTTCCGGAGATTATGGAGAGCGGAACGCCTCCCCCTGCCGTACCGCCTTGCGAGGCGGGCGACCCTGAGGTATCGTCGCGGAGGGTTTCTCCGAATCCGGCGGGGCCGGAAGGTAGTCATATGGCCCCCCAAAGACCTCCGCGTCCGGCCTTAGAAAAGGGCCATCGGACGAGTCTGGCACCATCTGGTGCGCGGTCAGAGGAGCTGAAGGATCTGCTAGGGCGAGCATCTATCTCAGAGGAGCACCGTGCATTGATGGGTACGATGATTGAGAGGATTTCATCCGCGGAGAGCGGATTGCACGAGGGCGTCAGGAGTTTACTGACAGGTTTTGAGGTACGCGAAATAATGTACCCTTTTTGGACAGTTGCGCATAAATAAGATGCGCCCTATGCAGATAGTAGCCCCTAAGACTCTGTGTGTTGTCAAAAGTGACCGCGCACAGAGGATCATAATCCCAGGTCTAATATGTCGCTTTTATACGTAGGTGGTGAAGTGTCCGGTGGCCAGAAGGACTGATGGATTTGCCAAGCTAAAGCGGCAACTTGACGTGGCAGATGCCGACATCGCGCTTGTCAACAAGCGGCTTGACGAGGCACAAGGTATGTAATTCCTTCGGCGGCACCTGGTAAGAGGAGCTTTATGCTAGTATCTTACAATGTGTGCGCTTGATGCAGATGGTGCTGCTGCCATGGAGAATCTTCGGGCGGAACTTGCCCGAGCCAAGGAGCAAGCCAGGAAAAGTGATGCGGCTACCGGAAAGGCAATTGAAGAGCTGAAAGCCGAACAGGCTGCTCACTGCCGAAGCAAGAAGGAAATGGCCGAGATGGCCGTGAAGCTGAAGAACGCTGCTGACCGTTGTAAGCTTCTTGAAAAAGAAGATTGGGTGGAACAGACGGACCTGAAGAAGGCCGTTGCCGATGCCAAGGATGCTCTCTCTACGATGAGAGCTGTGAAGGAGGAGCTGCGTCAGGCCGGAGAAATCGCGGCTGGAAAGCCCTTTATGCTGCGGAGGAAGTTCTGTGATCCTAAACATGCTCCGTTAGACCAGATGTGGAGTACGGTGGACACCTATCTGGATTTAGCAGCGAGTGCCGCAGATGTGGCCGAGCACTTCCAAGATCAAGAAGATCGCGAAGTGGAAAAGCTCTTCTGGTCGCAGTTCCACAATCCAGAGCGTCCACTGTCATTAGCCGATCATTTAGCCGAATGGGCCGAGCTAAATAGGTTGTCCGGACTCGCCATGAAGTATGTCGTGAGTCATCTGTGGCCAGAGAGACCAGAGCCGAAAAGTTATTTCAACTTGGTGCAGCAGTTCCTTGCTGCGGCACCACATATCGATGCGATGAAGAGGTCAGTGTGCATAGAGGGTGCGCGGATGGCTCTTGCCCGTGTCAAGACATACTGGGCGGAAATGGAAGCCACCGCTGTTGCATCCCCAGACTCGGATGGAAGCCGAGTACCTGCCGAGCGCTATTTTCAGGAAGTTCTGCAAGGTGCTCGTTTAATAGAGACGCAGTGCTTGAAGGATACTATATTCGAATAGCATGTATTATTGTAAAACAATATTTTTATAAATTGTAGAAGCTTTTTATACTTGTGCCTGCAAGTATTATGATACCTCCTGTGCGACCGTTTAACATATATGTATATATAATCTAAAAGATGGCAGTCGTCGGCTTCAGCCCCCACGCACATAATGCGGGGGTGTTCGCAGAAGGCGCATTTTCACACTTGATCCAACGTCTTGGTCCTACAAAGGAGGTGATAGCGCAGCGAACTAGGCAATCGGACTATGATGCTTTATCACTTTCACTTAGCCATAGGAGTTTGACATTGAGGCTACTTATATAGCCCCTGGTGGCGCCTGCGCTCGCCCGAACTCGGGGCGCGTATGTGCCTGGCCGGGAAACAGCCCTTCATTAATGCGGAGGAATCCTAAAGATTCTGGTATTTCATCGAGTGGTTGACCAGTCTCACGCTATATCATCACAGTCAGTTTTCGGCTTCTCTACTGAGGAGCTCGCCTGGCCGAATCGGGGCACAATCGCAGTAGTTCTCCTGGTGCTGCCTTAGCTGATAGAGTGGAACGTAAGGCAGCAAAACACAGGAGCCGGACAAACCCAAAATTTGACCAAAGACATGATTCGGAGCTGATGCATATAAGGCCAAACTCGCGACGCCGAACAGTCCCTAAGGTATTCGGTCTTTATGAGGGCAGGCGGGATAACGCCCTTAGTAATAAGCCCCTAGTGTCCAGGTACGCGCAAAACAGTGACGTGGCCACATGCCAAAACGCTAGCCTCCTCCTTGGTTATACCAAGAAACCAGGGGATGTGTATCAACAAGAGACAGTAAAAAAGGTTTACGCAGGGTCTTAATCTGAAAAGAATCCTTGGAACGGGTCCTTGCTGCACATCTGCGCCTGTGTCTCCGCTGTGCCGTATTCTGGACGGGCGTAGCACGGTGTTCATCTGTAAAAGAGAGGAACTTAGTTAAAGAAAGATCGTGCCGAACATGAGTTATACTAAATAAACAAAGTATGAATCGAAATGGGTAAAATTGAGCTTTATTGTCTCTTGTTTTATATGCGCGGAGCCCCTAGTACAGGGGTATACGGCTATTAAGCCTTTATCAATTGTATGTTTATGCCGGACTCGTCTAGCCGTGTCCGTGGTCTTGACGACCTGTTTAGATGGTTTGGCTGGTGAAACCGCTTTATTGTGGGGCTGTCAAGGCAGCCGCACCATTTTCCGCGCGGGAGGAACACTCAATGTTTTCCCTTTAATGAGATGATGCCTCGTGGACCGGGCATCTTAAGCGTAAGAGATGCATAATGCGGTATTGCGTTAAAGCGGGCGAAAGCTTCGCGTCCCAGCAGTGCTTGATAGCTACTTGAGAATGGGGCGATGTGGAAAGTTAGCTGTTCGCAACGGAAGTTATCGGGGGAGCCGAACATAACTTCTAGCCGGAGAGAACCCATGCAACGGGCATCCGGGCCTGGCATTACCCCTTGAAAGGAGGTTTTTCTATGGCGAATTTTTGTTGGGTCTATCCCCATGTTGCGGATTGTGTCCTGGTATAACAGGTTTAGACCACTGCCGCCGTCCATCAGGACATTTGTAAAATGGAGTCCGCCGATTACTGGATCTAATACCAAGGCAGTCCAGCCTGCGTTCCGGATACTTCTAGAGTAATCCTGATGGTCGAAGGTGATTGGTTTTAACAACCATTGACGAGACTCCTTTGGGATAGGCCGTATGGCGCGTATCTCTTGTGGCGCCATTCTGTTCGTCACATGAAGTAAGTTTACTGTTTTGACTTCTTGTGGGAAATCCTTTTGTTTCCTGGTGCTCTTCTTGTGGGGTTCATCGTCGTCCTCACTTGGTGTGTCGAGCCCCTTGTGTTCGGCATTGAGCTTGCCGGCTTGCTTGAAAACCCAACAATCTATGTGGGTATGGTTCGCAGGCTTCCCAGGAGTACTGTGTATTTGACATATCTTGTCCAAGATTTTGTTTAAGTTGGATAGCTCGTCCCTGTAATCCTTGAGGGGTGGCTTTTTCTGATTCTGCCGCGAGCTTTTGAATCCGGCATTGACCGCCATGCTTTTCAGGCTATTTCCCTTATTCTGGCGCTGGTCCTTGCTGCGTCGGGGTTTTTCGTTTCCATCCCTAACTTCGGATGTACTTGGGTCGCTGGTGCTGCATCTTGCCAACCAGCTGTCCTCTCCTACGCAAAAGCGGGTCATGAGGCTTGTCAATGCGGCCATTGTTCTTGGCTTTTCTTGGCCGAGGTGTCTGGCGAGCCATTCGTCTCGAACGGTGTGCTTAAAAGCTGCTAGGGCTTCGGCGTCCGGACAGTTGACTATGTGATTCTTTTTAGTAAGAAATTTGTTCCAGAATTTCCGGGCTGACTCTCCGGGCTGTTGAGTTATGTGACTGAGATCGTCTGCATCCGGAGGGCGGACATAGGTCCCTTGAAAATTTGCCCGGAAAGCATCCTCAAGCTCTTCCCAACTTCCAATGGTGTTTTCGGGAAGGCTTTTGAGCCAATGCCGGGCTGGCCCTTTAAGCTTGAGGGGTAAGTATTTTATGGCGTGGAGGTCATCTCCTCTGGCCATGTGTATGTGGAGGATATAATCCTCGATCCAGACCCCAGGGTCTGTAGTTCCGTTGTACGCCTCTATGTTTACGGGCTTGAATCCCGCTGGAAATTCATGGTCCAGCACCTCATCGGTGAAACATAGGGGGTGTGCGGCACCCCTGTATTTGGGTGTGCCGTGATGTTCGGATATTTGTTGTGTTGCATTGCTTACTAGAGCTTGCTTTCTTGGCCCGTATATAGATCTGGCTGGGCCGTCTTTTTGATGTGTATCCTTTGGTGGATCACGTGCCGGCTTGTGTGCGACGCCGCTTGCCGCTCCATGCTAGCCATGCGGTCGTCCATCCGACCGGATGGCTTTCCTATTTTTTGACTACGGGGGCTCTAAGGCCTCCTCATCAAATTCAGGCAGTAGCTTTCGCTTTGGATAGCTTTTTGTGCGGCGACTGCCGGCATATTTGTCTGCGGTGTTGCGTACTTTGCTCCATATGATTCTGAGTGCATCTTCCGCAGTTTTGAGCTTCCGCTTCTGCTTTTTCAGGCTATGCGCGGTGGCGACGAGCCTTTTGTGGAGGTTCTTCTACTCCATGAGTTTATCCGGCGTAAGGTTGTCCGGACTGTTGTTTTCGCCGGGGACGGGGTGTTCGGTTTGTTTATCCAAGTTTCCCTGTTCGGACGCTTGCTCAAAGGCATGTTCCTTGTCCGCCGGCTCGTCCTGCTCTATGGCTGGGTCTGTATGGCTGCTGTCTCTGTCAAGGCGGGGCTTGGAGCGGCGCTTACGTTGCCGCTTTGATTGCTTTTCGAGTGAACGATCCCTCGTTGCATCCCTGTGTTCCTCGCCGTCGCTTCCTTTGGGTGTGTCCACCATGTATACATGATGAGATGAGGTGGTTGTCCCGTGCCTTATAAGCGTTGGTTCGTGTTCATCTCCTACATCATCGTCCATACCGTCGATGTCTTCGGAGTCGAAGTCGAGCACGTCGTTTAAATTATCGACAGTGGCTACGAAGTGGGTGGTGGGTGGGCTTTGAATTTCTTCATCATCCGCATCCCAACCTTGTTGGCCATAGTCCGACCAGGGCTCTCCTGATAAAGAGAGAGACTTTAGTGAATTCAGAATATCGCCGAAGGGTGAGTGCTGAAAGATGTCCGCGGCGGTGAACTCCATGATCGGCGCCCAATCGGGTTCGATCGGTCGGGGCGTAGAGGGCGCGGAGTATGGAGAGGAGTCCGGCTCCTTGGAGTCACGGGCTTTGCAGAGAATAGGGCTGGTGTTCGGCTCGTTCATCGTAGAGATTGCAGCCCCCGAGGCGGTGGCTAACCACCCATCCTCGATTGGTGTGATCGGCTCCGAGCTAGGGGTCGGAGCGGACACAGGTACGGCCTCCAGGGCACTGTTCGGCAGTAGAGCTAAATCATGCCCGTCGTGACAGTGCGGCACGCTCGGCGCCGTGATTTCCCATTTCCATCTCTAACTTTGGATGTACTGGGGTCGCTGGTGCTACATCTGGCTAGCCAGCTGTCCTCACCCGTGCAAAAGCGGGTCATGAGGCTTGTTAATGCTGCCATCGTTCTCGGCTTTTCTTGGCCGAGGTGTCGGGCAAGCCATTCGTCACGGACGATGTGCTTAAAAGCTGCCAAGGCTTCGGCGTCCGGACAGTCGACAATTTGGTTCTTTTTAGTAAGAAACTTGTTCCAGAGCTTTCGGGCTGACTCTTCGGGCTGTTGAGTTATATGACTCAAATCATCCGCGTCTGGAGGTCGGACATAAGTCCCTTGGAAGTTTGCCCGAAAAGCGTCTTCGAGTTCTGCCCAGCTTCTAATGGAGTTTTCGGGGAGGCCTTTGAGCCAGTGACGGGCTGGCCCCTTGAGTTTGAGTGGTAAATACTTGATGGCGTGGAGATCATCTCCTCGAGCCATATGGATGTGGAGGATATAGTCCTTGATCCAGACCCCAGGGTCTGTTGTTCCGTCATATGCCTCTATGTTTACAGGTTTGAATCCCTCTGGAAATTCATGATCCAGCACCTCATCGGTGAAACATAGGGGGTGTGCGGCACCCCTGTATCTGGGTGTACCGCATTGTTCGGATGTTATATCGTATGCTGGGGCGTGCTTGTGTGGTCCATAGATGGATCTGGTTGCGCTGTCCTTTTGGTGCAAGCCCCCGCGTGAATCGCGTATTGTCTTGTGAGTGGCATTATTTGCCGCTCTATGTTGGCCGTGAGGTCGTCTATCCGGTTAGGTGGCTGTTTTGATTTTTGGTTGTGAGGGGTCTGAGGCCTCCTCGTCGAATTCAGGTTGCAACTTCCGCTTTGGGTAGCTCTTGGAGGGGCGATTGTCGCCGTACTTCGCTGCTGTGTTGAGTATTTTACTCCATCTGATTTGGAGTGTGTCCTGCGCAGCCTTGAGCCTTTGCTTCTGCTTTTTTAGGCTCCTTGTGGTGGCAACAAGACTTTGACGGGCATTCTGCTGCTCCGGGTGCCTGTCCGGCGTTGTGTCATCCGGACTATTATCTTTGACAGAATTGGTTTGTTCGGTTTGATTCTCCGTATTGCCATGGTCCGGCAGTGATTCGCCCTGCTCCAACGTTGGGTCTGTGTGATCGTTATTTTTGGCGAGGAGGGATTTGGGGCGGCGCTTGCGCCGCCGCTTTGACTGCTTCTCGAGGGAACAAGCCTTCGGTGCGTCCTTCTGTTCCTCGTCGTCGTCTTCTTTTGGTGTGTCCACCATGTATACGTCATATGATGAAGTGGACGTCCAGCGCCCTGTGGGCGGTGGTTCATCTTCGCCTCCAGCATCGTTGTCCATACCGTCGATGTCTGCGGAGTCGAAGTCGAGCATGTCGGTTAAATCATCGATAGTGGCTACAAAGTGGGTGGTGGGTGGGCGTCAAATTTCTTCGTCGTCCGTATCCCAATCCTGTTGGCCGTAATTCGGCCAGGGCTCTCCTGACAAAGAGAGAGACCCTAGTGAATTCAGAATGTCGCCGAAGGGCGAGTGCTGAAAGATATCCGCGGCGATGAATTCCATGATCGGCGCCCAATCAGATTCGATTGGCAGGGGCGCGGATGGTTCGGTTTCCGGAAGAGAGTCCGGCACCTTGGAGTCACGGGCTGCATGGAGATTTGCGCTGGTATTCGGCTCGATCGCCGTTGAGACTGCCATCCCTGAGGTGGTGTCTATCCACCCGTCCTCGATTGGCGCAGTTGGCTCCGAACTAAGGGTCGGAGCTGATGCGGGCGCGGCTTCTGGGGTACTGTTCGGCGGTAGAGCTAGGTCATACCCATCGCGACAGTGGGGCGTGTCCGGCTGTGGCTCGAATCCGTTGAAGATCATGTCCCCACGGATGTTGGCCGTGTAATTCAAACTTCCAAATCTGACCTGACGGCTAGGGGCGTAGCTTTCAATCTGCTCCAGATGGCCAAGCGAATTAGCCCGCAGTGCAAAGCCGCTGAATAGGGAGATCTGTCCGGGGAGAAAAGTCTCACCCTGGACCGCATCGCTATCGATGATAGTAGGAGCCATCAAGCCTATCGGTGACGACACAAAGGAACTCTCAATGAAAGCACCAATGTCGGTGTCAAAACCGGCGGATCTCGGGTAGGGGGTCCCGAACTATGCATCTAGGCCGGATGGTAATAGGAGGCAAGGGACACGAAGTTTTACCCAAGTTCGGGCCCTCTTCATGGAGGTAAAACCCTACGTCCTGCTTGATTAATGTTGAAGATATGGGTGTTACAAGAGTAGATCTACCACGAGATCAGAGAGGCTAAACCCTAGAAGCTAGCCTATGGTATGATTGTATGTTGTGATTCTTGTCCAACGGACTAAAACCCTTTGGTTTATATAGACACCGAAGAGGGTTAGGGTTACACAAGGTCGGTTACAAAGGAGGAGATATCCATATACGTATTGCCTAGCTTGCCTTCCACGACAAGTAGAGTCCCATCCAGACACGAGACGAAGTCTTCAAACTTGTATCTTCATAGTCTAACAGTCCGGCCAATGGAGATAGTCCGGCTGTCCGGAGACCCCCTAATCCAGGACTCCCACAGTGTGCATCCAACTTGCTTTCTCACGAAGACCTAGGGCATTTTGAGGAAGCCCATCATTGGAATATACCAGCCAAGTTCTATAATGAAAAATTCCCACTAGTATATGAAAGTGACAAAATAGGAGACTCTCTATCATGAAGATCATGGTGCTACTTTGAAGCACAAGTGTGGAAAAAGGATAGTAGAATTGTCCCTTCTCTCTTTTTCTATCATTTTTTATTTGGGCCTTTTTTTCTTTTTTATGGCCTCTTTTTTTCGTCCGGAATCTCATCCCGACTTGTGGGGGAATCATAGTCTCCATCATCCTTTCGTCACTGGGACAATGCTCTAATAATGATGATCATCACACTTTTATTTACTTACAACTCAAGAATTACAACTCGATACTTAGAACAAAATATGACTCTATGTGAATGCCTCCGGCGGTGTACCGGGATATGCAATTAATCAAGAGTGACATGTATGAAAGAATTGCGAACGGTGGCTTTGCCACAAATACGATGTCAACTACATGATCATGCAAAGCAATATGACAATGATGAAGCATGTCATAATAAATGGAATGATGGAAAGTTGCATGGAAATATATCTTAGAATGGCTATGAAAATGCCATAATAGGTAGGTATGGTGGCTGTTTTGAGGAAGGTATATGGTGGGTTTACTATATCGGCGAAAGTTGCGCGGTACTAGAGAGGCTAGCAATGGTGGAAGGGTGAGAGTGCGTATAATCCATGGACTCAACATTTGTCATAAAGAACTCACATACTTATTGCAAAAATCTATTAGTTATCGGAACAAAGTACTACGCGCATGCTCCTAGGGGGATAGATTGGTAGGAAAAGACAATCGCTCGTCCCCGACCGCCACTCATAAGGAAGACAATCAATAAATAAATCATGCTCCGACTTCATCACATAACGGTTCACCATACGTGCATGCTACGGGAATCAAAAACTTTAACACAAGTATCTCTCAAATTCACAACTACTCAACTAGCATGACTATAATATTACCATCTTCATATCTCAAAACAATCATCAAGTATCAAACTTCTCATGGTATTCAATGCACTTTATATGAAAGTTTTTATTATACCCATATTGGATGCCTATCATATTAGGACTAATTTCATAACCAAAGCAGACTACCATGCTGTTCTAAAAGACTCTCAAAATAATATAAGTGAAGCATGAGAGATGAATAATTTCTATAAAATAAAACCACCACCGTGCTCTAAAAAGATATAAGTGAAGCACTAGAGCAAAATTAGCTAGCTCAAAAGATATAAGTGAAGCACATAGAGTATTCTAAAAAAAATCCAATTCATGTGTGTCTCTCCCAAAAGGTGTGTACAGCAAGGATGATTGTTGTAAACTAAAAAGCAAAGACTCAAATCATACAAGGTGCTCCAAGCAAAACACATATCATGTGGTGAATAAAAATATAGCCTCAAGTAAAGTTACCGATAGACGAAGACGAAAGAGGGGATTGCCTTCCGGGGCATCTCCAAGCTTAGGCTTTTGGTTGTCCTTGAATTTTACCTTGGGGTGCCTTGGTAATGCCCAAGCTTAGTCTCTTTCCACTTCTTATTCCAAAATCCATCAAATCTTTACCCAAAAAGTTGAAAACTTCACAACACAAAACTCAACAGAAAATCTCATGAGCTCCGTTAGTATAAGAAAACAAACCACCACTTTAAGGTATTGTAATCAACTCATTATTTATTTATATTGGTGTTAAACCTACTGTACTCAAACTTCTCTATGGTTCATACCCCATGATACTAGCCATAGATTCATCAAAATAAGCAAACAACGCACGAAAAACAGAATCTGTCAAAAACAGAACAGTCTGTAGAAATCTATAGGTTTCAAATACTTCTGTAACTCCAAAAATCCTGAGAAATTAGGACATCCTAAATAATTTGTATATTTATCTACTGTATTTGGAATTGGTATTTTATCGCTCTCTGGTAAAAAATGAAAGTTATTGTCTTGAGCGCATACTTTCTATTTTTTACAACAAGATCAAATAACAATCACCCAAGAAGATCCTAAAGGCTTTACTTGGCACAAACACTAATTAAAACATAAAAAACACAATCATAACAGAGGATAGACAATTTATTTATTACTAAACAGGAACAAAAAGCAAGGAACAAAAATAAAATTGGGTTGCCTCCCAACAAGCGCTATCGTTTAACGCCCCTAGCTAGGCATAAAAACAAGGATAGATATAAGTATTGTCATCTTTGGTATGCAATCCATATGTGGCTCTCGTAATAGATTCATAAGGTAATTTGACTTTCTTTCTAGGGAAGTGTTCCATGCCTTTCCTTAACGGAAATTGGAATCTAATATTTCCCTTTTTCATGTCAATAAGTGCACCAATCGTTCTAAGGAAAGGTCTACCAAGAATAATAGGACATGTAGGATTGCAATCTATATCAAGAACAATGAAATTTACGGGAACATAATTCCTATTTGCAACAATAAGAACATCATTAATCCTTCCCATAGGTTTCTTAATGGTGGAAGCCGCAAGATGCAATTTTAAAGAACAATCATCAAATTCACGGAAACATAACACATCACACAAAGTTTTTGGAACCGTGGAAACACTAGCACCCAAATCACATAAAGCATAGCATTCATGATCTTTAATCTTAATTTTAATAGTAGGTTCCCACTTATCATAAAGTTTTCTAGGGATAGAAACTTCCAATTCAAGTTTTTCTTCATAAGATTGCATTGAAGCATCAACGATATGTTTAGTAAAAGCTTTATTTTGATCATAAGCATGAGGAGAATTTATCACTTGCAACAAGGAAATACAATCTATCAAACAATTATCATAATTAAATTCCTTGAAATCCAAAATAGTGGGTTCATTGCTATGTAAAGTTTTGACCTCTTCAATTCTACTTTTACCAATTTTTGCATCAAGATCTAAAAACTCCAAATCATTGGGACGCCTTCTGACTAAAGTTGACTCATCTCCAGTCCCATCTTTATAAAGATTCATATTGGCAAACAAAGACTTAATAGGAGATACACCAATCACTTTTAGATCTTCATCTTTATTACCATCTAGATCTTCCGGTTTTGTGGCCATCTTATTAACTAAGGTGGCTTGCTTATCCGAAATTTGGCCTACTAAATTTTCAAGATGGGCAAACTGAGATTTCAAACCATAAAATTCCTTAGACATATCATCAAGCTGTTTATTCATGTACTCCATAAAGCATTTCTGTTCTTTCAGCTCGTTTCTAAGGAAATTATTATGCTCAAATTGCAAAGACATAAAGCTTCTAACGTTGTTTTCAATTTCTTCCAACCTTCTAAGGTAAGGATCAACGCTTTTAGGCAAGGCCATCAGGGCAAAAAGGTACACAAGTGGCAAGCGAAAAGAGGCGAGCGAAAAAGGGCGAATAAAACGGCAAAGGTGAAGTGGGGGAGAGGAAAAATGAGAGGCAAATGGCAAATAATATAATGCGAGGGATAAGAGTTTGTGATGGGTACTTGGTATGTCTTGGCTTGAGTGTAGATCTCCCCGGAAACGGAGCCTGAAATCCTTCTTGCTACCTCTTGAGCATGCGTTGGTTTTTCCTTGAAGAGGAAAGGGTGATGCAGAAAAGTAGCGTAAGTATTTCCCTCAGTTTTTGAGAACCAATGTATCAATCCAGTAGGAGACTACATGCAAATCGCCTAGTACCCGCACAAACAAATAAGAACCTCGCAACCAACGCGGTAAAGAGGTTGTCAATCCCTTCACGGCCACTTACGAAAGTGAGATCTGATAAAGATAATAAGATAAATATTTTTGGTATTTTTGTTGTATAGATTGGAAATAAAGATTGCACAATAAATAGTAAAATAGAATTGTAGATCGGAAACTTATATGATGTAAAGTAGACCCGGGAGTCATAGGTTTCACTAGTGGATTCTCTCAAGATAGCATATATTACGGTGGGTGAACAAATTAGTGCCGAGCAATTGATAGAAAAGCGCATAGTTATGATGATATCTAGGCATGATCATGAACATAGGTATCACGTTCGTGTCAAGTAGACCGAAACGATTATGCATCTACTACTATTACTCCACACATCGACCGCTATCCGGCATGCATCTAGAGTATTAAGTTTAGAAGAACAGAGTAACGCATTAGACAAGATGACATGATGTAGAGGGATAAACTCAAGCAATATGATATAAACCCCATCATTTTATCCTCGATGGAAACAATACAATACGTGCCTTGTTGCCCCTGCTGTCACTGGGAAAGGACACCGCAAGATTGAACCTGAAGCTAAGCACTTCTTCCGTTGCAAGAAAGATCAATCTAGTAGGCCACACCAAACTGATAATTCGAAGAGACTTGCAAAGATATCAAATCATGCATATAAGAGTTCAGAGAAGAATCAAATATTGTTCATAGATAATCTTAATCATAAACCCACAATTCATCGGATCTCGGCAAACACACCGCAAAAATAATTACATTGAATAGATCTCCAAGAACATCAAGGAGAACTTTGTATTGAGAACCAAAGAGAGAGAAGAAGCCATCTAGCTAATGACTATGGACCCGAAGGTCTATGGTAAACTACTCACACATCATCGAAGAGGCTATGGTGTTGATGTAGAAGCCCTCGGTGATCGAATCCCCCTCTGGCAGATCGCCGGAAAAGGTCTCCAGATGGGATCTCACGGGTACAGAAGGTTGCGGCAGTGGAAAGGTGGTTTCGTGGCTCCCCTGGATGTTTTCAGGGTATAAGAGTATATATAGGCGAAGGAAGTAGGTCGGTGGAGCTACCAGGGGCCCACGGGGGTGGGGGCGCACCTGGCCCCCTGGGCGCGCCACCCTACCTCGTGGCCGCCTCGTTGCTTCCTTGACGTCCACTCCAAGTCTCCTGGATTGTGTTTGTTCCAAAAAAGATCCTCGCGAGGGTTTCATTCCGTTCGGATTCCGTTTGATATTCTTTTTCTGTGAAACACTGAAATAGGCCAAAAACAGCAACTAGCACTGGGCCTCCGGTTAATAGGTTAGTACCAAAAATAATATAAAAGTGCATATTAAAGCCCATTAAACATCCAAAACAGATAATATAATAGCATGGAACAATAAAAAATTATAGATACGTTGGAGTCGTATCAATACCTTGATAAGATTTTGAAGGAGTTGAAAATGGATTAGTCAAAGAAGGAGTTCTTGCCTGAGTTATAATGTATGAAGTTGAGTAAGACTCAAAGCCCGACCACAGCAGAAAAATATAGAGAGAGAATGAAAGTCATTCCCTAATGCCTCAGCCATAGGTTCTATAAAGAATGTCATGCTATGTACTAGACCAAAATGTATGCCTTGCCACGTATATGGCAAAGGGGGTACAATAGTGATCTAGGAGTAGATCACTGGACATCGGTCAAAAATTATCCTTAGAGGACTAAGGAAATATTTCTCAGTTATGGAGGTGATAAAGAGTTCGTCGTAAAGAGTTACGTCGATGCAAGCTTTGACACCAATCTGGATGACTCTAAGTCTCGATCTGGATATATATTGAAAATAGGAGAAAATAGCTAGAGTAGCTTCATGCAGCACATTGTAGACATAGAGATTTGCAAAAAAAATACATACAGATCTGAATGTGGCAGACCCGTTGACTGAAACTTCTCTCACAAGCAAAACATGATCACACCTTAATACTCTTTGGGTGTTAATCACATAGCGATGTGAACTAGATTATTGACTCTAGTAAACCCTTTGAGTGTTGGTCACATGGCGATGTGAACTATGGGTGTTAATCACATAAAGATGTGAACTATTAGTGTTAAATCACATGTCGATGTGAAGTAGATTATTGACTCTAGTGCAAGTGGGAGACTAAAGGAAATATGCCCTAGAGGCAATAATAAAGTTGTTATTTTATATTTCCTTAAATCATGATAAATGTTTATTATTCATGCTAGAATTGTATTAACCGGAAACTTGATACATGTGTGGATACATAGACAAAACACCGTGTCCCTAGTAAGACTCTACTAGACTAGGTCGTTAATCAAAGATGGTTAAGTTTCCTAACCATAGACATGTGTTGTCATTTGATGGATGGGATCACATCATTAGGAGAATGATGTGATGGACAAGACCCATCCGTTAGCTTAGCATATTGATCGTTAAGTTTTATTGCTATTGCTTTCTTCATGTCATATACATATTCCTTTGACTATGAGATTATGCAACTCCCAGATACTGGAGGAATACCTTGTGTGATATCAAACGTCACAACATAACTGGATGAATATAAAGATGCTCTACAGGTATCTCCGAAGGTGTTTGTTGGGTTGGCATAGATCGAGATTAGGATTTGTCACTCCGAGTATCGGAGAGGTATCTCTGGGCCCTCTCGGTAATGCACATCATAATAAGCCTTGCAAGCAATGTGACTAATGAGGTAGTTGCGGGATGATGTATTACGAAACGAGTAAAGAGACTTGCCGGTAACGAGATTGAACTAGGTATGTAGATACCGACGACCGAATCTCGGGCAAGTAACATACCGATGACAAAGGGAATAACGTATGTTGTCACTACGGTACGACCGATAAAGATCTTTGTAGAATATGTGGGAACCAATATGAGCATCCAGGTTCCGTTGTTGGTTATTGACCGGAGAGGTGTCTCGGTCATGTCTACATAGTTCTCGAACCCGTAGGGTCCGCATGCTTAACGTTCGATCATGATTTTGTATTATATGAGTTATGTGATTTGGTGACCGGATGTTGTTCGGAGTCCCGGATGAGATCACAGACATTACGAGGAGTCTCGAAATGGTCGAGAGGTAAAGATTCATATATAGGACGATGATATTCGGACACCGGAAGTGTTCTGGGGGTACCGGGTACATATAGGGTCAACGGAAGGGGTTCCGGACACCCTCCCGACAACTTATGGGCCTAATGAGCCAAGAGGGGAAATACAGCAGCCAGCAGGGGCTGCTACGGCCCCCATATGGGCTGCACCTTAGGAGGAAGGAAAGGGGGAAGAGAGAAGGAAGGGGAGGGATTCGGCCTCCCCCTTCCTTCCCTCCTCCCTCCTCTTTCCTTCCCCCCTCCGGTGGATATGGTAAGGGAGAGGCTGAATTGGGAAAATGCTAGTTTTGAAAACATTATGGAGTGTTGGTTTTAGTTTTTCTGCCATGACTTCCACGAATGTCATGTCTTGCTGGAATTTTGCAAGTATACAAAACATTTGTCAAAGTTTACCACAAACAATTCAGATTTTATGAACTCTTTTTTTGACTTTACTATTCATCAGGGTGCATTTGAGCTTGGGAACAAAATAGGACTACCGTTTTACATGGGCTCTTTTTCTTCCACCGGGGCAAGGGCGCACCCCTTGCCTCCGCCACGGTCCCTCATTTAGGCTAGTTCTTTTAACTGATTCTCCCATAATCTTGAGAATCGACCTCCTCATAGATACTCTCACAATCTTGAATCCATTTTTTGGCAATCTTAGCTAATGCGGGTTCAAGATTCTGAAGCAATCCGAGGAGCTGTCAGATTCTCAAGATTTTGGAAGAGCCGTGAAAAAACTGGCCCTTAGGTCATAGTACTTAATCTCATTAGATTTCTATTATAATGATTTTTTAATTAAATTTCATATAAAATTTAGCATCCACTCAAATTTCTTGGAATGGAAAGTTTGTTTTTCTGTGATGATATCAAACAAGTTGCAATCATATATGATTCAAATGGATGTATGTGTTGTGTGTCCTCCGACGTGATGCGAACTCGAGGACCCTTGTCCCCTTGTTGGGATGGAGAATGGCAGTGCTTCTGGTGCCACAGACCTTCTTGGAGGATTTGTCTTGGAACTAATTGGACGTTGAGGGAGGGCTGGTGATGGCTTCTTCCATGTGGGCGATGGGATGACTGCCCTAGATCAGTTTGACAACGACAACGACAGTGAGTGAATGTTGAGTTGCGTCATAGCTTCATAGTCGACTCCCCGCGTGTTCGAGGGGTTCTCCTTGTGTGGCTCGCCATGTTGTTGTGAAGTTGAAGCTAATTTGTTGGGGACCACTATGGTGGACTGGCTTGGTGTAGGCCTTACATATCTCTCCGACAACATGCTCGTTGTCATAATCGGAGTTGTTAGGGCATTTGTCCGCGCGCTTGTGTGTGTGTGCGGGGGCGTGCATGTGGGGCTAATTGACAATCTCAACGTTGTTTCTCTCTCCAACAGTGTGCGGATCTTTGTTGGTAGTCGGTTCGATGGAGAATTCTGTCTTGTGGGATATTGTAACAGTTTTCTCACTATTTTCTATAATTAACCGGGCAGTTCATTCCTTCGTAAATAATGGCTTGAATTTGAGGGCTTTGGGTTAAAGAAAAGAACATATTGATGGCGTTTAAATAAGACCCCTCACAATGGGAGTGTCAAGAGTATCATGCATCGCAACGAAAGCAAAAAAGGCGATGTGGCGCTACAATGAAGGATGTAAGAGAATGTTCTAATATCATATTGTAATACAATATCCTAGCGCAAGAAATGAGAAAAAAAACAGACACAATTTTGTTTTGAATTCGTACAAGTAAATAAATAAATAACAATATCATACTACTGTAGTACATTGAAGAGGCGGTACACAGAGAATGGCGGTTCTACTAGAAGGGCTTTAATAGGCTTAAGCATACCCTCCAAAAATCCTATTTCAGCTAAACATACTACTTGACAATTATATTGAGATGTTTTACATGTCAATTGCTATGCATTTGCTAATTAGACTTAGAAACTTGATGTCTTAAGCCCACCTTTCATTTTCGTGTTAGATTCGCCACTGATCATAGACCAGCATCATGTGGATGATAATAGTTTAAGATACGACCCAAACCACTTTGAGAGGTATACAAACCAATAAAGGGGAAGTATCATATGATCTGTTTTTCAAGCTTGCCCACACAATAATCCATACAGCTCTAAATAGAAAAGGACAATACGTAGTTTTTGCACAAGAAAATATCTTTTTTGAGATGAATACATTTTCTGAACTAGGTAGCTGGAGGAGGAAATTCGCGATCATTTTCCATTATGAGAACGGGACAAAGGATGATCCACATCGAGCGCTGCGGCTACCTGAGCGTCCGTGCCGCCACGTGTTGGCGCGGCATGCGTGGCCATCGACCTCCCTGTCGACCAAGCCTGTCCGGCCACGTGTGAGGACATGATTGCCGGGCACGCCGTCGCTGTCGTGCAACAAAGCCATACGTTCGTGCGCCACCATATACGTGTCAGATATTTCTTGGGTAGGCTAGTGCACCGTCACATCTCCCTCCTGCCCGTTGTACGCTCTAAAGGGCAGCATTATATTTCTTCATTTTTCATCCATTTCCTGGCATGCATCACCTACGGAAACTTCCATTACTGTCACCGTAGAGAAAATGCGCCATTGGATTTTGTTCCTGTAAGTTTTTTTTCACATCGGAAAAAGAAAGACGACACTCCCTCTAATCCAAAATAATTGACGCAATTTTAGCACTTCCAATACTTCCCTCGAGCCAAAGTTGTACTCCCTTCATTTGAAAATACTTGTCCGATGAATGAATGTATCTAGACATATTTTAGTTCTACATTCAATTATTTATATCCATTTCTACGGCAAGTATTTCCAGACGGAGGGAGTATTAAAATAAAGACATTTATTTTAAGGCAGAGGAAATATCAATTAATTTGGATCCAAGTAAGTAGTACTGTATTTTTCTTTGTGAAACAGGATCACTGTAGTACTAGTAGTTGGACAGGGACGTAATGAGATCTGTGGGCGCAGCCAGCAATTTATTTATCTTAGCAAGGCAGCAGTGGCGATGGCACGTGGCCGCGTCAGTGCGATGTGATGGCAGTGCCG
Organism: Triticum dicoccoides; assembly: GCF_002162155.2. Classification (NCBI taxonomy): domain Eukaryota; kingdom Viridiplantae; phylum Streptophyta; class Magnoliopsida; order Poales; family Poaceae; genus Triticum; species Triticum dicoccoides. Next base: position 21,947,455 of record NC_041388.1, read on the forward strand.
CCAAAACAGCGCCGTCTCGAGAGAGATAGTGCAAGTCGACGCAGAACTGCTCCACTCGCATTTCATCGGTTTGCGTAAAAAAAAAAAACCCCAACATCTCTTGTCTTGTCTTGGATTGGAATCACACCAACGGAAAGGAGTAAAAAAGAGGCGCTGGTCTTTCTATCGAGATGGTTTCCTGACACCAACACCAACAGGGAACCGCACCTCGGCACAAATGGGTCTTGGTTATTTTGCGTTTTGGGCTTACAACTGCCGCAAAAGGCACAAATTTGATTTTAGATCGAAACTATTTTACAAACTAAACTGTTCTTGAAAGTATTTCATCCGGCTAATCTTTAATGTGCACCGCCTGACAGCAAGGTGCTGCCTCTACTGTGCAACGCCTAACACTTAGACGTCACACTGTGCAGCGCCTAGCTTTAAGGAGTTGCACTATACTGTGCAGCACCTAGCTCTAAGGAGTTGCACAGTAGAGTGCAGCGCCTTGTTGTCGGGCGCTACACAAAAGGGTCAGCAGTATGAAATATTTTCAAAAGCAGTTTAGTTTGTGAAATACTTTCTTTTTAAGGTCAAATTTAGCAAATTTGCCTACAACTGCGTCCGGATTCGATGAACCTGGAGCGACCAGAGGATGTTTACGTGCACAGCGCCTCGAGAGCGACGTTTGCCCCGTACCGTATCGAGGCCACGGTCGGTCACCGGCGATAGCCTACAGAACCAAGGTGACCTGCCACGGTTCGCCGCGTATGCCTAAGGCCAACTTTTCCATTTTCGGAGGGCGTCGTCGACAGTACTGCAAAATGTTGTTCTCTCCACACATCGAAATAAAATGCTGACTGAAACAAAATAGGAACGAGATCGCCTAATCTAATCTATGTTGCTTTTGTCGGGCTTGCTGCTATGTTGTCTTTATTGCATGATTTTAGGGAACCTCTATTTGCCAGTTGCATCAGTCACTTTTTACATGGACCGTCTGATCTTCATTCAACCGTCTAAAATAGATTTTATAACTGTTCATCTTCTTTCTACTCCCGAACACCCCCAACCTACTCCACCCTAGCCATTGGCCTCCACCACCCGCGACCGGCGGGTGCTACCACGCACCACCTCGCCCCCCGCCCTCCCCTCAACCTCCCCCCACCGCCGTTGCTGGCCACCACCCCGGTCATCCCTTTAAGCCTGGCACCACCCATGAAAATCTCTGGTGATCCCCTGCATTCCACCCTAAGATAGATAATGGGGCCATGAATTCACCCTAAGATAGATGGTGGGGCTAGTTCTTCTCCGACGGGGTCCGGCCAGGAGGGAAGGAAGAAGGAAAAGAGTGACTGACGCGAAAAGGAATTCCAGGCACATGAGAAATAGCAGATATGATGATTTTATCGCTAATAATGACGGCTCGAATGAGCGGTTCCTCATCCACGGGTCTTCATTCTCCTCTAGGACAACCTACTCGCTATTCTCCTATGAAACCGAGGTTGACACAAATGCCGACAATATTTGATGTTCTTTTGTCTGTGTTAAGGTCAGGACTTTTGGATGGCTACTTTTTAAAGGCAAGTTGAGCTCCAAGGCGAACCTCTTCCTCATGTCCATCTCTGTGGACCCTATTCTCCCTCGGTGCGACCATCTCTGCCCCGAGGCTTCACAGGTATGACGGCTACTCAGTCTGCAAGCTCCTCCCTCCATCGAACTCTTATGGGACATCCACACCCTGGTTGGCCTCGACGCCTACAACTGGCTGACTGATCTCATCATAAACAAGAAGGAAACCACCGAAGACTTGGCGTATACTTCCAGAACAACTCTGATAGTCGTCGTGTTTATTCCTAGTTGGCAACCGACCATATGTAACCCTAGATACCTCCGGTTCCTATATAAGTCGAGGGGTTTAATGAGTAGCGACACAATTACCAGCCTTAGGGTTTAGAACACAACATACGATCTCGAGGTAGATCATCCTGCACTCGATACTCCATCACATCAATACAAACAAAGCATGACATAGGATTTTACCTCTTCGAGAGGGCCCGAACTTGGGTAAACATCGTCTCCCTTGTCACCTGTTACCCATCGTTCCTAGATCCACAACTCGGGACCCACTACCCGAGATTAGCCGGTTTTAGTACCGACATTGGTGGCCCATGCAGGTCTAGCCGTGTGGTCAAAAAGGATTGATGGCTCATCTTCACATCAACAACAACATTGGTTGTGGTGACTTCTTTATCCCCGGCCAGCCTTTTGCGTTCGGCAGCATTGTGCTTCACGCCAATACGACTGGTCGTCTCGACGGAGTCAAAAGCTTCGCCCCGAACCAAGTCATGACGTTCGGGGGTTTGGAATACACCGTTGACTCCCACGGCGATCTCGCCCTCTCTCGTCGGTTGCCCGATAATGGGGACCCTAAGGATCCCGAGGACGGGGAGGATAGTAACTATGTCCTTGAATCTAAGGAGGATGACAGCCACGGACCCGAGGGTTTCATCGTCCCTGAGGACCCATACGAGCAAGAAAAGTTTCGACAATGGCTCATTGCAACTGCCCGAAGCATGAAAAAGCAACGGAAGCAGCTTCAAGATGATCAAGACACGCTCAATGATAAGTGGGTTGAGGTCCTGCAGCCGTACAAGACTTTGAGTTACGGTGCACAGACCTAGTTAAAACCTACCCATGTCGGTCTTACTTCCCGCATTCAATGATGAAGTTGCCAAAAATGTGCTATTAAAACATGATTGAGCTGACCATCCTGATCGTCCTCCTCGGGGATGGGACAAGCCAACTGGAGGAAATAAACCCCCCATAAAATATCACCGTGAAGGCAAGGAACTAGTCCAACCGGCTGAGCCTAATGAGTTGCAAAGGAAATTAACAGCCAATCCTGCCCCAACGAGATCCATATACGGATCATGAGCACACACTCTTGTTGGACATGCCGGCTATGAAGCCTGGCTCGATGAGCACGGTAGGGGCTCGGGAAAATACAAATGCTCGAATGACTACCGATATCCAGCATGACGTAGCTTGGTTTCGGGGGCCTGCGCACCTGATATGTTTTACAGATGAGGTCATGGAGCATCAGTTCCTAGAAGTGTTTAAAACCATAAATATTGAACAATATGATGGAATGACTGACAGCTATGTGGATTGAATATTTTCTTCTCCACATTCATATGGCCCGAGGACATGATCTCCACGCCATCAAGTATCTACCGCTGAAACTTAAAGGACCGACGAGGCATGCTACCTCTTGAGCACTGCGTTGGTTTTCCCTTGAAGAGGAAAGGGTGATGCAGCAAAGTAGCGTAAGTATTTCCCTTAGTTTTTGAGAACCAAGGTATCAATCCAGTAGGAGATCACGCTCAAGTCCCATGCACCTACACAAACAAATAAGAACCTCGCAACCAACGCGATAAAGGGGTTGTCAAGCCCTTCACGGTCACTTACGAGAGTGAGATCTGATAGATATGATAAGATAATATTTTTGGTATTTTTATGATAAAGAGAAATAAAGATGCAAAGTAAAATAAACGGCAAAGGAAATAACTAAGTATTGGAAGATTAATATGATGGAATATAGACCCGAGGGCCATAGGTTTCACTAGTGGCTTCTCTCAAGAGCATAAGTATTACGGTGGGTAAACGAATTACTGTCGAGCAATTGATAGAAAAGCGAATGCTTATGAGAATATCTAGGTATGATCATGTATATATGCATCACGTCTGAGACAAGTAGACCGAAACGATTCTGCATCTACTACTATTACTCCACACATCGACCGCTATCCAGCATGCATCTAGAGTATTAAGTTCATAAGTACAGAGTAGTGCTTTAAGGAAGATGACATGATGTAGAGGGATAAACTCATGCAATATGATATAAACCCCATCTTTTTATCCTCGATGGCAACAATACAATACGTGTCCTTTCTCTTTCTGTCACTGGGATCGAGCATCGCAAGATTGAACCCAAAGCTAAGCACTTCTCCCATTGCAAGAAAGATCAATTTAGTAGGCCAAACCAAACTGATAATTCGAAGAGACTTGCAAAGATAAACCAATCATACATAAAAGGATTCATAGGAGAATCAAATATTGTTCATAGATAATCTGGATCATAAATCCACAATTCATCGGATCTCGACAAACACACCACAAAAGAATATTACATCGAATAGATCTCCAAGAAGATCAAGGAGAACTTTGTATTGAGATCCAAAGAGAGAGAAGAAGCCATCTAGCTAATAACTATGGACCTGTAGGTCTGAAGTAAACTACTCACACATCACCGGAGAGGCCATGGAGTTGATGTAGAGGCCCTCCATGATTGATAACCCACAAGTATAGGGGATCGCAACAGTTTTCGAGGGTAGAGTATTCAACCCAAATTTATTGATTCGACACAAGGGGAGCCAAAGAATACTCCCAAATATTAGCAGCTGAGTTGTCAATTCAATCACACCTGGAAACTTAGTATCTGCAGCAAAGTGTTTAGTAGCAAAGTAATATGATAGTAGTGATAATGGTAACAAAAGGTAACGATAGTAAAAGCAATGTTTTTGGTATTTTGTAGTGATGATAGCAATAGCAACGGGAAAGTAAATAAGCGAAGAACAATATATGGAAAGCTCGTAGGCAATGGATCAGTGATGGAGAATTATGCCGGATGTGGTTCATCATGTAACAGTCATAACCTAGGGTGACACAGAACTAGCTCCAGTTCCTTGATATAATGTAGGCATGTATTCCGAATATAGTCATACGTGCTTATGGAAAAGAACTTGCATGACATCTTTTGTCCTACCCTCCCGTGGCAGCAGGGCCCTTACGGAAACTAAGGGATATTAAGGCCTCCTTTTAATAGAGTACCGGAACAAAGCATTAAAACATAGTGAATACATGAACTCCTCAAACTACGGTCATCACCGGTAAGTATCCCGATTATTGTCACTTCGGGGTTAACGGATCATAACACATAATAGGTGACTATAGACTTGCAAGATAGGATCAAGAACACTCATATATTGATGAAAACATAATAGGTTCAGATCTGAAATCATGGCACTCGGGCCCTAGTGACAAGCATTAGGCATAGCAAAGTCATAGAAACATCAATCTCAGAACATAGTGGACACTAGGGATCAAACCTTAACAAAACTAACTTGATTACATGATAGATCCCATCCAACCCATCACCGTCCAGCAAGCCTACGATGGAATTACTCACGCACGGCGGTGAGCATCATGAAATTGGTGATGGAGGATGGTTGATGATGACGATGGCGACGGATTCCCCTCTCCGGAGCCCCAAACGGACTCTAGATCAGCCCTCCCGAGAGGTTTTAGGGCTTGGCGACGGCTCCGTATCGTAAAACGCAATGATTTCTTCTCTCTAATTTTTTTCTCATCGAAACTCAATATATGGAGGTGGAGTTGGAGTCGGAGACGCAACAGGGGGCCCACGAGGTAGGGGCGCGCCCCCACCCTCGTGGAGAGACAGTGGGCCCCCTGGCCTTCATCTTTGGCAGGTATTTTTCTTATTTTCTGAAAAGTGTCTCCGTGAAGTTTCAGGTCATTTCGAGAACGTTTGCTCCTGCACATAAATAACACCATGGTAGTTCTGCTGAAAACAACGTCAGTCCGGGTTAGTTCCATTCAAATCATGCAAGTTAGAGTCCAAAACAAGGGCAAAAGTGTTTGGAAAAGTAGATGCGTTGGAGACGTATCAACTCCCCCAAGCTTAAACCTTTGCTTGTCCTCAAGCAATTCAGTTGACAAACTGAAAGTGATAAAGAAAAACTTTTACAAACTCTGTTTGCTCTTGTTGTTGTAAATATGTAAAGCCAGCTTTCAAGTTTTCAGCAAAGATTATAACTAACCACATTCGCAATAATGCATAGGTCTCAAGTTACTCATATCAATAGCATAATCAACTAGCGAGCCATAATAATAAAACTCGGATGACAACACTTTCTCAAAACAATCATAATATGATATAACAAGGTGGTATCTCGCTAGCCCTTTCTGAGACTGCAAAACATAAATGCAGAGCACCTTTAAAGACCAAGGGCTAACTAGACATTGTAATTCATGGTAAAAGAGATCCAGTCAAGTCATACTCAATGTAAACTAACAATAATGAATGCAAATGACAGCAGTGCTCTCCAACTGGTGCTTTTTAATAAGAGGATGATGACTAAGCATAAAAGTAAATAGATAGGCCCTTCGCAGAGGGAAGCAGGGATTTGTAGAGGTGCCAGAGCTCGGTTTTGAAATAGAGGTGAATAATATTTTGAGCGGTATACCTTCATTGTCAACATAACAACCAAGAGATGGCGATATCTTCCATGCTACACACATTATAGGCGGTTCCCAAACAAAATGGTAAAGTTTATACTCCCCCTTCCACCAACAAGCATCAATCCATGGCTTGCTCGAAACAACGAGTGCCTCCAACTAACAAGAGTCCCAGGGGGAGTTTTGTTTGCAATTATTTTGATTTAGTTTGCATAAAGCATGGGACTGGGCATCCCGGTGACCAGCCATTTATCTCGTGAGTGAGGAGCGGAGTCCACTCCTCTTGAGAATAACCCGCCTAACATGGAAGATACAGTCAGCCCTAGTTGATACATGAGCTATTCGAGCATACAAAGGAGGATATTTATTTGAAGGTTTAGAGTTTGGCACATACAAATTTACTTGGAACGACAGGCATATACCGTAGATAGGTAGGTATAGTGGACTCATGTGGAATAACTTTAGGGTTTAAGGGATTGGATGCACAAGCAGTATTCCCGCTTAGTACAGGTGAAGGCTAGCAAAAGACTAGGAAGCGACCAGCTAGAGAGCAACAACAGTCATGAACATGCATTAAAATTAATCAACATCGAATACAAGCATGAGTAGGATATAATCCACCATGAACATAAATATCGTGAAGGCTATGTTGATTTTGCTTCAACTACATGCGTGAACATGTGCCAAGTCAAGTCACTTAAATCATTCAGAGGAGGATACCACCCTATCATACCACATCATAACCATCTCAATAGCATGTTGGCACGCAAGGTAAACCATTATAACTCATAGCTAATCAAGCATGGCACAAGAAACTATGATCTCTAGTTGTCATTGCAAACATGTTTATTCATAATAGGCCGAATCAGGAACGATGAACTAATCATATTTACAAAAACAAAAGAGGTCAAGTTCATACCAGCTTTTCTCATCTCAGCCAGTCCATCATATATCATCATAATTGCCCTTCACTTGCACGACCGAACGATGTGAATAATAATAATAATAGTGCACGTGCATTGGACTAAGCTGGAATCTGCAAGCATTCAATAAACAGGAGAAGACAAGGCAATATGGGCTCTTTTGTCAGATCAACAATAATGCATATAAGAGCCATTTCAACAATTTAATTATGGTCTTCTCCTATCGACCCCCAAAGAAAAGAAAAGAATTAAAACTATTTACACGGGAAAGTTGCCAACAAGCAAAAGAAGAACAGGAAATCTTTTTGGGTTTTCTTTTTAATTACTACTACAAGCATGGAAAGTAAACTAATTAAAAGCTACAACTGATTTTTTTTGTTTTTCCTAAGGTTTATTAAACACACAAGAAGAAAGAATAAAGAGGAAATTAAACTAGCATGGATGATACAATGAAAAAGTATGAGCACGGACATTTAACAATGAGTGTATGAATATAAATATAATGTCGATGGGAAATACGTACTCCCCCAAGCTTAGGCTTTTGGCCTAAGTTGGTCTATGGCCACGGCTGGCCTGGCGGATATCCATAATAATAGTTGTTGGGGTCGTACTGTGATGAGGAAGAAGAAGGCTCAGATTGCCACTGGCTGACAATCATCTCCGGATCCCACTGATAGTTAGACTGTCGTGAAGGATCAAATTGTGGTTCCAGCTCTGGCTCCTCGGCTGGTGCAGGGTTCCGATAGGCGTGGATAGCCGTCAACGGAACAAGGTATGTGCCTACAGTCAAATCAAACAAAGAAGGAGCAGGCAAGGTAATAGTCTCAGGATGATGTTTATTAAAGAACAATTGATATTTAAGCTCTCCTTCCCTATTCTTAACAATAAAATCATGTGCCACCATACTTCTATAATCTAGATAAACACGGGGCAACAATTTTTCTTCCTTCTCAGCATGCCTAATAGGTATGTTAAAATGTGCAGTTAGGCGTGTAGCATAGATGCCTCCAAAGATGGGGCCCTTGGTACGGTTCAGACTTAACCGTTTGGCAATAATGCTGCCCATACTAAAAGAGTTATCACCATATAAACCGTGGTGCAAAATAATAATATCAGGGATACTCAGGTTTCCACAATTTCCGCGACCAATTAAGCAACGACTAGCAAATAATGCAAAGTAGCATAAAACAGGAAAATGTATGCTAGTGATTCGTGCATCGGAAACCTTCCTTGTTTCCCCTGCAGTGATAGTGTCAATAAATCCCTCCACATCATCACGATGTGGTTCTTCTGTCTTGCCCCCAAAAGGGACTAAACAAATCCGACAAAAATCATAAAGTGACATCTCCTTATGCTCATCATATAAATGAAATTCCACCGTAGGTGGTGAGTTCCTAGAATGAAAATGAAAGTTTTGCACAAAGGTATTTGTGAGCAAGAGATACTGATCGCATTGGTCGTGGGGGAAAGCGGTAAGGCCTGCAGTCCGAGCCAACTCATGAAAATCTTCATAAATCCCGGCTGCTCTTAAGAAATCCTCGGAAGGCCATTCACACGCCTGAACCTCCGCGGTGCGAGGCAAATTATACTTAGGCTTCGGTGCCTTCTCCTTCGAGCTTTGGCTCGATGAGCCCCTCAAAAGTCTCCTCATCATTTTCTGAAAAATTCTGAAATTTTTAGTAACTCCAAAATAAAAGTAAACCAAACTCAATAATATTTATAGCAACTACTCCTACAAGTGCCTAGGGCCTATAGCATGCATCAAAACTACTTTTGAACATATAAATTTGACATGTAAGCTCAAGAACAGGTTCACCTAAGCAGCAAAAATTTGCAATGAATAAAGCACTAGAACAAAAACTAATTGGACCAATGGAGGAGTCACATACCAAGGAACAATCTCCCCAAGCAGTTTTGTGAGAGGTGCTTTGAGCAAGGAGATCGAAAATGGCAGCAAAACAAGCTTGGACTCGGGTTTGAGTTGGTTATTCGTGTTTGGGGAGGAAGATGAAGTGTGTGGGTGAAAGGATAAGTGGAGGAGGGCCACCGTGGGCCCACGAGGCAGGGGCGCGCCCTCCACCCTCGTGGGCAGGTGGTTGACCCCCCTGGAGTGTTCTCAGTTCCATAAATCCTCAAATATTCTAGAAAAAAAATCATATTTAATTTTCAGGGCATTTGGAGAACTTTTATTTTCAAGGTATTTTTATATTGCATGGATAATGAGATAACAGACAGAAAAATATTTAATTTTATTTTATTTAATATAAATAACAGAAAGTAAAAGTGGGGTACAGAAGGTTGTGCCTTCTAGTTTCATCCATCTCATGATCATCAAAAGGAATCCACTAACAAGGTTGATCAAGTCTTGTTAACGAACTCATTCCGAATAACATGGAACCGGAGAAATTTCGAATAACACTATGTTACCTCAATGGGGATATGCACATCCCCAATAATAAGAATATCATATTTCTTCTTGACAGTAGGAAGAGGAAATTCAAAACCTCCAAATATAATCGATGGAATTTTTCCAATAGAGTTGATACTATGAACTTGAGGTTGTTTCCTCGGAGAGTGTACCGTATGATCATTACCATTAACATGAAAAGTGACATTGCCTTTAGTGCAATCAATAACAGCCCCTGCAGTATTCAAAAAGGGTCTTCCAAGAATAATAGACATACTATCGTCCTCGAGAATATCAAGAATAACAAAGTCCGTTAAAATAGTAAAGTTTGCAACTACAACAGGCACATCCTCACAAATACCGACAGGTATAGCAGTTGATTTATCAGCCATTTGCAAAGATATTTCAGTAGGTGTCAACTTATTCAAATCAAGTCTACGATATAAAGAGAGAGGCATAACACTAACACCGGCTCCAAGATCACATAAAGCAGTTTTAACATAGTTTCTTTTAATGGAGCATGGTATAGTGGGTACTCCTGGATCTCCAAGTTTCTTTGGTATTCCACCCTTAAAAGTATAATTAGCAAGCATGGTGGAAATTTCAGCTTCTGGTATCTTTCTCTTATTTGTAATAATATCTTTCATATACTTAGCATAAGGATTGGTTTTGAGCATATTAGTTAATCGCATACGTAAAAAGATAGGTCTAATCATTTTAGCAAAGCGCTCAAAATCCTCATCATCCTTTTTCTTGGATGGTTTAGGAGGAAAGGGCATGGGTTTCTGAACCCATGGCTCTCTTTCTTTACCGTGTTTCCTAGCAACAAAATATTTCTTATCATAAAGTTGATTCTTTGATTGTGGGTTATGAAGATCAACAACAGGTTCAATTTCTATATCATTCTCATTACTAGGTTGAGCATCATCATGAACATTATCACTAGTTTTAGGTTCATTGCCAGATTGAGTTTCAGCATCAGAAATAGAAATATCATTTGGATTCTCAGGTGTTTCAACAATAGGATCACTAGAAGCATGCAAAGTCCTATCATTTTTCTTTTTCTTCTTTTTAGAAGAGCTAGGTGCATCTATATCATTTCTCTGAGGATCTTGATCAATTCTTTTAGGATGGCCTTCAGGATACAAAGGTTCCTGAGTCATTCTACCAGTTCTAGTAGCCACTCTAATAGCATTATCATTATTCTTATTATTCAATTCATTGAGCAAATGATTTTGAGCTTTAAGTACTTGATCTACTTGAGTGGTAACCATAGAAGCATGTTTACTAATAAGTTTAAGTTCACCTTTAACATTAGCCATATAATCACCCAAGTGTCCAAGCATATTTGAATTGTATTTCAATTGTCTACCAAAATAAGCATTAAAATCTTCTTGCTTAGCCATAAATTTATCAAACTCATCTAAGCATGGGCTAGCAATTTTAGTAAATGGGATTACAGCTTTATCATATCTATAGAGAGAATTTACCTTTACTACTACCTGTGTTGGGTTATCAAGACCATGAGTTTCTTCAATAGGTAAAGGATTAAGATTATATGTTTCTTCATCAGGCGGTAAATTAAGACCATGTATTTCTTCAATAGGAGGTAAATTCTTAACATCTTCAGCTTTAATACCCTTTTCTTTCATAGATTTCTTTGCCTCTTGCATATCTTCAGGACTGAGAAATAGAATACCCTTCTTCTTCGGAGTTGGTTTAGGAATAGGCTCAGGAACTGGCTCCAGAGGTGTCCAATTATTTTCATTTGTTAACATATTGTTCAATAGAATTTCAGCTTCATCTGGTGTCCTTTCCCTGAAAATAGAACCAACACAACTATCCAGGTAATCTCTGGAGGCATCGGTTAGTCCATTATAAAAGATATCAAGTATTTCATTTTTCTTAAGAGGATGATCAGGCAAAGCATTAAGTAATTGGAGAATCCTCCCTCGAGCTTGTGGGAGACTCTCTTCTTCAATTTGCACAAAGTTATATATTTCCCTTAAAGCAGCTTGTTTCTTATGAGCAGGGAAATGTTTAGCAGAGAAGTAATAAATCATATCCTGGGGACTACGCACACAACCAGGATCAAGAGAATTATACCATATCTTAGCATCACCCTTTAACGAGAACAGAAATATTTTAAGGATATAAAAGTAGCAAGTTCTCTCATCTTTAGTGAACAGGGTAGCTATATCATTCAGTTTAGTAAGATGTGCCACAAAAGTTTCAGATTCATAACCATGAAAAGGATCAGATTCAACCAAAGTAATTATATCAGGATCAACAGAGAATTCATAATCCTTATCAGTAACAAAGATAGGTGAAGTAGCAAAAGTAGGGTCTGGTTTCATTCTAGCATTTAGAGATTGCTTACTCCATTTAGCTAATAATTTTTTTAGTTCAGTTCTATTTTTGCAAGCTAAAATAGCTAAAGAAGCATCTTGATCAAAAACATAACCCTTAGGAATGGCAAGTGGTTCTTCATCATCACTTTCATCAGTATCATCAGATTCAATATTTTCAATTTCTCTAGCCCTAGCAAGTTGTTCATCAAGAAAAGCACTAAGTGGCATAGTAGTATCAGGCATAGAGGTAGTTTCATCATAAGTATCATGCATAGCAGAAGTGGCATCATCAATAACATGCGACATATCAGAACGAATAGCAGAAGCAGGTGTAGGTGTCGCAAGCTTACTCAAAACAGAAGGTGAATCAAGTGCAGAGCTAGATGACAGTTCCTTACCTCCCCTCGTAGTTGAGGGATAGATCTTAGTTTTTGGATCTCTCAACTTCTTCATAATGATAAGTAGATATATATATCCCAAGTGACTCAAAGAATAGAGCTATGCTCCCCGGCAACAGCGCCAGAAAATAGTCTTGATAACCCACAAGTATAGGGGATCACAACAGTTTTCGAGGGTAGAGTATTCAACCCAAATTTATTGATTCAACACAAGGGGAGCCAAAGAATACTCTCGAGTATTAGCAGCTGAGTTGTCAATTCAACCACACCTGGAAACTTAGTATCTGCAACAAAGTGTTTAGTAGCAAAGTAATATGATAGTAGTGATAACGGTAGTAAAAGCAATGTTTTTGGTATTTTGTAGTGATGATAGCAATAGCAACGGGAAAGTAAATAAGCGAAGAACAATATATGGAAAGCTCGTAGGCAATGGATCAGTGATGGAGAATTATGCCGGATGCGGTTCATCATGTAACAGTCATAACCTAGGGTGACACAGAACTAGCTCCAGTTCCTTTATATAATGTAGGCATGTATTCTGAATATAGTCATACGTGATTATGGAAAAGAACTTGCATGACATCTTTTGTCCTACCCTCCCGTGGCAGCGGGGTCCTTACGGAAACTAAGGGATATTAAGGCCTCCTTTTAACAGAGTACCGGAACAAAGCATTAACACATAGTGAATACATGAACTCCTCAAACTACGGTCATCACCGGTAAGTATCCCGATTATTGTCACTACGGGGTTAACGGATCATAACACATAATAGGTGACTATAGACTTGCAAGATAGGATCAAGAACACTCATATATTGATGAAAACATAATAGGTTCAGATCTGAAATCATGGCACTCGGGCCCTAGTGACAAGCATTAGGCATAGCAAAGTCATAGCAACATCAATCTCAGAACATAGTGGACACTAGGGATCAAACCCTAACAAAACTAACTCGATTACATGATAGATCCCATCCAACCCATCACCGTCCAACAAGCCTACGATGGAATTACTCATGCACGGCGATGAGCATCATGAAATTGGTGATGGAGGATGGTTGGTGATGACGATGGCGACGGATTCCCCTCTCCGGAGCCCCAAACGGACTCCAGATCAGCCCTCCCAAGAGGTTTTAGGGCTTGGCGGCGGCTCCATATCGTAAAACGCGATGATTTCTTCTCTCTGATTTTTTCTCATCGAAACTCAATATATGGAGGTGGAGTTGGAGTCGGAGACACAACAGGGGGCCCACGAGGTAGGGGGCGCGCCCCCCATCCTTGTGGAGAGACGGTGGCCCCCTTGGCCTTCATCTTTGGCAGGTATTTTTCTTATTTTCTGAAAAGTGTCTCCGTGAAGTTTCAGGTCATTCCGAGAACGTTTGCTCCTGCACATAAATAACACCATGATAGTTCTGCTAAAAAAAGTCAGTCCGGGTTAGTTCCATTCAAATCATGCAAGTTAGAGTCCAAAACAAGGGCAAAAGTGTTTGGAAAAGTAGATACGTTGGGGACGTATCAGTGATCAATGCCCCCTCTGGTGGAGCTCCGGAAAAGGCCCCGAGATGGGATCTCTCGAGTACAGAAGGTTGCGGCGGTGGAATTAGGTTTTCGTGGTGCTCATATATATATATATATATATATATATATATATATATATATATATATATATATATATATATATATATATATAGGAGGATGAAGTACGTCGGTGGAGCAACGGAGGGCCTACGAGGGTGGAGTGCGCGCCCAGGGGGCAGGGGGGTGGGCGCGCCCCCTGCCTCGTGCCTTCCTCCCCTGTTTCTTGACGGCCACTCCAAGTCTCCTGGATGACGTTTGTTGAGAAAATCATGTTTTTGAAGGTTTCATTCCGTTTGATATTCCTTTTCTTCGAAACCCTAAAATAGGCAAAAAAAACAACAATTTGGGTTGGGCCTCCGATTAGTAGGTTAGTCCCAAAAATGATATAAAAGTGTAAAATAAAGCCCATTAACATCCAAAATACATAATATAATATCATGGAGCAATAAAAAAATTATAGATACGTTGGATACGTATCAAGCATCCCCAAGCTTAATTCCTGCTCGTCCTCGAGTAGGTAAATGATAAAAGAATAATTTTTGATGTGGAATGCTTTCTAACATATTTCTCAGTGTAATTTTTCTTTATTGTGGCATGAATGTTTAGATCCGAAAGATTCAAGATAAAAGTTTAATATTGACATAAAATATAATAATACTTCAAGCATACTAACTAAGCAATTATGTCTTCTCAAAATAACATGGCCAAAGAAAGTTATCCCTACAAAATCATATAGTCTGGCTATGCTCTATCTTCACCACACAAAATATTTAAATCATGCACAACCCCGATGACAAGCCAAGAAATTGTTTCATACTTTTGATGTTCTCAAACTTTTTCAAGCTTCATGCAATATATGAGCGTGGGCCATGGATATAGCACTATGGTGGAATACAATGGTGGTTGTGGAGAAGACAAAAAGGAGAAGATAGTCACATCAACTAGGCATATCAATGGGCTATGGAGGTGCCCATCAATAGATATCAATGTGAGTGAGTATGGATTGCCATGCAACGGATGCACTAGAGCTATAAGTGTATGAAAACTCAACAAAAGAAACTAAGTGGGTGTGCATCCAACTTTCTTGCTCACGAAGACCTAGGACATTTTGAGGAAGCCCATCATTGGAATATACAAGCAAAGTTCTATAATGAAAAATTCCCACTAGTATATGAAAGTGATATCATAGGAGACTCTCTATATGAAGAATATGGTGCTACTTTGAAGCACAAGTGTGGAAAAAGGATAGTAGCATTGTCCCTTCTCTCTTTTTTTCTCATTTTTTTTATTTGGGCCTTCTTTTTTTGGCCTCTTTTTTTCGTCCGGAGTCTCATCCCGACTTGTGGGGGAATCGTAGTCTCCATCGTCATTTCCTCACTTGGGACAATGCTCTAATAATGATGATCATCACACTTCTTACAACTCAAGAATTACAACTCAATACTTAGAACAAAATATGACTCTATGTGAATGCCTCCGGCGGTGTACCGGGATGTGCAATGATGCATGAGTGACATGTATGAAGAATTATGAATGGTGGCTTTGCCACAAATATGATGTCAACTACATGATCATGCAAGCAATATGACAATGATGAAGTGTGTCATAATAACGGAACGGTGGAAAGTTGCATGGAAATATATCTCGGAATGGCTATGAAAATGCCATAATAGGTAGGTATGGTGGCTGTTTTGAGGAAGGTATATGGTGGGTTTATGGTATCGGCGAAAGTTGCGCGATACTAGAGAGGCTAGCAATGGTGGAAGGGTGAGAGTGCGTATAATCCATGGACTCAACATTAGTCATAAAGAACTCACATACTTATTGCAAAAATCTATTAGTTATCGAAACAAAGTATTACGCGCATGCTCCTAGGGGGATAGATTGGTAGGAAAAGACCATCGCTCATCCCCGACCGCCACTCATAAGGAAGACAATCAATAAATAAATCATGCTCCGACTTCATCACATAACGGTTCACCATACGTGCATGCTACGGGAATCACAAACTTCAACACAAGTTTTTCTCAAATTCACAACTACTCAACTAGCATGACTGTAATATCACCATCTCCATCTCTCAAAACAATTATCAAGTATCAAACTTCTCATAGTATTCAATGCACTTGTATGAATGTTTTTATATTATAGCAAATTTCCATGTTGTTCTAAAGGACTCTCAAAATAATATAAGCGAAGCATGAGAGAACAAAAGTTTCTATAAAACAAAACCACCACCATGCTCTAAAAGATATAAGTGAAGCACTAGAGCAAAAACTATATAGCTCAAAAGATATAAGTGAAGCACATAGAGTATTCTAATAAATTTCAAATCATGTGAGTCTCTCTCAAAAGGTGTGTACATCAAGGATGATTGTGGTAAACAAAAAATCAAAGACTCAAATCATACAAGACGCTCCAAGCAAAACACATATCATGTGGTGAATAAAAATATAGCTCCAAGTAAAGTTACCGATAGACGAAGACGAAAGAGGGGATGCCTTCCGGGGCATCCCCAAGCTTAGGCTTTTTAGTGTCCTTGAATTTTACCTTGGGGTGCCATGGGCATCCCCAATCTTAGGCTCTTACCACTCTTTGTTCCATAATCCATCAAATCTTTACCCAAAACTTGAAAACTTCACAACACAAAAATCAAAATAGAAAATCTCGTGAGCTCCGCGAAAGAAAACAAAACACCACTTCAAGGTACTGTAATGAACTCATTATTTATTTATATTGGTGTTAAACCTACTGTATTCCAACTTTCCTATGGTTTATAAACTCTTTTACTAGCCATAGATTCATCAAAATAAGCAAACAACACAAGAAAAAACAGAATCTGTCAAAAACAGAACAGTCTGTAGTAATATGTAGCTAACGCAAGTTCTGGAACCCCAAAAAATCTAAAATAAATTGCTGGACGTGAGAAATTTATCTATTAATCATCTTCAAAAATAATTAACTAAATAGCACCTTACAAATAAAAATGGCAGCAATTCTCGTGAGCGCTAAAGTTTCTGTTTTTTACAGCAAGATCAAAAAGACTTTCCCCAAGTCTTCCCAACGGTTATACTTGGCACAAACACTAATTAAACACAAAAAACACAAACAAAACAGATGATAGATAAATTATTTATTGCTAAACAGGAGTAAAAAGCAAGGAATAAAAATAAAATTGGGTTGCCTCCCAACAAGCGCTATCGTTTAACGCCCCTAGCTAGGTAAAAAAGCGAGGATAGATCTAGGTATTGCCATCTTTGGTAGGAAATCCATAAGTGGCTCTCATAATAGATTCATATGGTAAAAAAATTCTATGGAAGTGTTCCATGCCCTTCCTTAACGGAAATTGGAATTTAATATTCCCTTCCTTCATATCAATAATTGCACCAATCATTCTAAGGAAAGGTCTACCAAGAATAATAGGACATGATGGATTGCAATCTATATCAAGAACAATGAAATCTACGGGCACATAGTTCCTATTTGCACCAATAAGAACATCATTAATTCTTCACATAGGTTTATTAATAGTGGAATCCGCAAGGTGCAAGTTTAAAGAGCAATCATCGAAATCACGGAAACCTAGCAAATCACACAAAGTTTTTGGGATCGTGGAAACACTAGCACCCAAATCGCACAAAGCCTAGCACTCATGATCTTTAATTTTAATTTTTATTGTAGGTTCCCACTCATCATAAAGTTTTCTAGGGATAGAAACTTCCAACTCAAGTTTTTCTTCATAATATTGCATCAAACCATCAACGATATGTTTAGTAAAAGCTTTATTTTGACTATAAGCATGAGGAGAATTCGGCACGGATTGCAACAAGAAAATAAAATCTAACAAATAGCAATTATCATAATTAAATTCCTTGAAATCCAAAATAGTGGGTTCATTGATATTTAAAGTTTTAACCTCTTCAATCCCACTTTTAATAGTTTTAGCATCAAGATCTAAAGACTCCAAATTTTTGGAACGCCTTCTAGGTAAAGGTGGCTCATCTTCAGCCCCATCATTATCAAGATTCATATTGCAAAACAAAGATTTAATAGGAGACACATCAATAACTTTTAGATCTTCATCTTTATTTTCATAAAAAAAATCCGGCTTAGCGGCCATCTTATTAACTAAGGTGGCCTGTTTATCCGAAACTTCAGCAATTAATTTTTCGAGATGAGCAGTCTGAGATTTCAAACCATAAAATTCTTTAGACATATCATCAAGCTCTTTATTCATATAACCCATAAAGCTTTTTTGTTCCTTAACCTCGTTCCTAAAGAAATTGTTATGCTCAAATTGTAAAGCCATAAAACTCCTGATATTGCTTTCGATCTCCTCTAACCTTTTAAAGTGAAGGTCACCAAATCTAGGTAGAGTCATCGTGACAAGCAAGCAATCCAACACACAAGCAAACAAGAAATGGGCAAAAGAGGCAAATAGGGAAAGAGAAGGGGAACGGAGAGAGAGAGAGAGGGCAAATAAAACGGCAAGGGTGAAGTGGGGGAGAGTGCTACCTCTTGAGCACTGCGTTGGATTTCCCCGAAGAGGAGAGGATGATGCAGCAAAGTAGCGTAAGTATTTCCCTCAGTTTTTGAGAACCAAGGTATCAATCCAGTAGGAGGCTACGCGTGAGTCCCTCGTACCTACACAAAAACAATAGCTCAACGCAACCAACGCGCTTAGGGGTTGTCAATCCCTTCACGGTCACTTACGAAAGTGAGATCAGATAGAGATGATAAATAATATTTTTGGTATTTTTGGTATAGAGATGCAAACTGAAAAGTAAAAGGCAAAGTAAAAAAGCAAAGCAATAATAAAGTGATGGAGATTGATATGATGAGAAAAAGACCCGGAGGCCATAGGTTTTACTAGTGGCTTCTCTCAAGAGCATAAGTATTCTATGGTGGGTGAACAAATTACTGTTGAGCAATTGACAGAATTGAGCATAGTTATGAGAATATCTAGGTATGATCATGTATATAGGCATCACGTCCAAGACAAGTAGACCGATCCTGCCTGCATCTATTACTCCACTCATCGACCGCTATCCAGCATGCATCTAGAGTATTAAGTTAAAAACAGAGTAACGCCTTAAGCAAGATGACATGATGTAGAGGGATAGTTTCATGCAATACAATAAAAACCCCATCTTGTTATCCTCGATGGCAACAATACAATACGTGCCTTGCTGCCCCTTCTGTCACTGGGAAAGGACACCGCAAGATCGAACCCAAAGCTAAGCACTTCTCCCATTGCAAGAAAAACCAATCTAGTAGGCCAAACCAAAGTGATAATTCGAAGAGACTTGCAAAGATAACCAATCATACATAAAAGAATTCAGAGAAGATTCAAATATTATTCATAGATCGACTGGATCATAAACCCACAATTCATCGGTCTCAACAAACACACCGCAAAAATAAGATTACATCAAATAGATCTCCACGAGAGAGGGGGAGAACATTGTATTGAGATCCAAAGAGAGAGAAGAAGCCATCTAGCTACTAACTATGGACCCGTAGGTCTGAAGTAAACTACTCACACTTCATCAGAGGGGCTTGGATGATGATGTAGAAGCCCTCCATGATCGATGCCCCCTTCGGCGGAGCTCCGGAACAGGCCCCAAGATGGGATCTCGTGGATACAGAAAGTTGCGGTGGTGGAATTAGGTTTTTGGCTCCCGTTCTAATCGTTTGGGGATACGTGGATATATATGGGAGGAAGAAGTACGTCGGTGGAGTAACAGGGGGCCGACGAGGGTGGAGGGCACGCTTGGGGGGGGGGGTAGACGCGCCCCCTACCTCGTGGCCTCCTGTTAATTGGCTTGACGTAGGGTCCAAGTCTCCTGAGTTGTATTCGATGAGAAAATCGCGTTCCCGAAGGTTTCATTCCGTTTGGACTCCGTTTGATATTCCTTTTCTTCGAAACCCTAAAACAGGCAAAAAACAGCAATTTTGGGTGGGCCTCCGGTTAATAGGTTAGTCCCAAAAATAATATAAAAGTGGATAATAAAGCCCAATAATGTCCAAAACAGTAGATAATATAGCATGGAGCAATCAAAAATTATAGATACGTTGGAGACGTATCAAGCATCCCCAAGCTTAATTCCTGCTCGTCATCGAGTAGGTAAATGATAAAAGCAGAATTTTTGATGCGGAGTGCTACTTGGCATAATTTTAATGTAATTCTTCTTAATTGTGCTATGAATATTCATATCTGAAAGATTCAAGAAAAAAGTTCATATTGACATAAAAATGATAATACTTCAAGCATACTAACTAAGCAATTATGTCTTCTCAAAATAACATGGCCAAAGAAAGTTCATCCCTACAAAATCATATGGTTTAGTCATGTTTCATTTTCGTCACACAAGAATGCTCTCATCATGCACAACCCCGATGACAAGCCAGGCAATTGTTTCGTACTTTAGTAATCTCAAACCTATAAACTTTCACACAATATATGAGCGCGAGCAATGGACATAGCACTATAGGTGGAATAGAATATAATGAGGGGGGTTATGTGGAGAAGACAAAAAGAAGAAAGTCTCACATCAACGAGGCTAATCAATGGGCTATGGAGATGCCCACTGATTGATGTTAATGCAAGGAGTAGGTATTGTCATGCAACGGATGCACTAGAGCTATAATTGTATGAAAGCTCAACAGAAGAAACTAGTGGGTGTGCATCCAACTTGCTTGCTCACGAAGACCTAGGGCACTTGAGGAGGCCCATTGTTGGAATAAACAAGCCAAGTTCTATGAAAAATTCCCACTAGTATATGAAAGTGATAACATGAGAGACTCTCTACTATGAAGATCATGGTGCTACTTTGAAGCACAAGTGTGGCAAAGGATAGTAACATTGTCCCTTCTCTCTTTTTCTCTCATTTTTTGGGCCTTTTCATTTTTTTGGGCCTTCTCTTTTTTTGGGCCTTCTCTTTTTTATGGCCTTTCCTCTTTTTTATATATATATTCCTCACTTGGGACAATGCTCTAGAAAATGATGATCATCACACTTCTATTTGTTTACAACTCAATGATTACAACTCGATACTAGAACAAAGATGACTGTATATGAATGCCTCCGGCGGTGTACCGGGATATGCAATGAACCAAGAGTGACATGTATGAAAGAATTATGAACGGTGGCTTTGCCACAAATACTATGTCAACTACATGATCATGCTAAGCAATATGACAATGATGAATGTGTCATGATGAACGGAATGATGGAAAGTTGCATGGCAATATATCTCGGAATGGCTATGGAAATGCCATAATAGGTAGGTATGGTGGCTGTTTTGAGGAAGATATAAGGAGGTTTATGTGTGAAAGAGCGTATCATATCACGGGGTTTGAATGCACCGGCGAAGTTTGCGCCAACTCTCAATGTGAGAAAGGGCAATGCACGGTACCGAAGAGGCTAGCAAGGATGGAAGGGTGAGAGTGTGTATAATCCATGGACTCAACATTAGTCATAAAGAACTCACATACTTATTGCAAAAATCTACAAGTCATCAAAAACCTCGGTACTACGCGCATGCTCCTAGGGGGATAGATTGGTAGGAAAATACCATCGCTCGTCCCCGACCGCCACTCATAAGGAAGACAATCAAATAACACCTCATGTTTCAAATTTGTTGCATAACGTTTACCATACGTGCATGCTACGGGACTTGCAAACTTCAACACAAGTATTTCTTAATTTCACAACTACTCAACTAACGACTTTGATATTATTACCTCCATGTCTCAAAACAATCATCAAGCATCAAACTTCTCTTAGTATTCAACACACTCATAAGAAAGTTTTATTATTAATCTTGCATACCAAGCATATTAGGATTTTAAGCAAATTACCATGCTATTAAGACTCTCAAAATAATATAAGTGAAGCATGAGAGATCAATAGTTTCTATAAAACAAATCCACCACCGTGATCTAAAAGATATAAGTGAAGCACTAGAGCAAAACTACAAAACTCAAAAGATATAAGTGAAGCACTAGAGTAAAACTATATAGCTTAAAAGATATAAGTGAAGCACATAGAGTATTCTAACAAATTCCAAATCATGTATGGCTCCCTCAAAAGGTGTGTACATCAAGTATTATTGTGGTAGATTAACAAGCAAATACTCAAATCATAAAAGATGCTCCAAGCAAAACACATATCATGTGGTGAATAAAAATATAGCTCCAAGTAAAGTTACCGATAGAAGTAGACGAAAGAGGGGATGCCTTCCGGGGCATCCCCAAGCTTTGGCTTTTAGGTGTACTTATATTATCTTTGGGGTGCCATGGGCATCCCCAAGCTTAGGATCTTGCCACTCCTTGTTCCATAATCCATGAAATCTTTACCCAAAACCTGAAAACTTCACAACACAAAACTTAAAGTAGAAAACTCGTGAGCTCCGTTAGCGAAAGAAAACAAAGGACCACTTCAAGATACTGTAATGAACTCATTCTTTATTTATATTGGTGTTAAACCTACTGTATTCCAACTTATCTATGGTTTATAAACTATTTTACTAGCCATAGATTCATCAAAATAAGCAAACAACACACGAAAAACAGAATCTGTCAAAAACAGAACAGTCTGTAGTAATCTGTAGCTAGCGCAAGATCTGGAATCCCAAAAATTCTAAAATAAATTTCTGGACGTGAGGAATTTATCTATTAATCATCTGAAAAAATAATTAACTAAATAGAACTCTCCAAATAAAAATGACAGCAGTTCTCGTGAGTGCTAAAGTTTCTGTTTTTTACAGCAAGTTCAACAAGACTTTCCCCAAGTCTTCCCAACAGTTCTACTTGGCACAAACACTAATTAAACACAAAAAACACAACCAAAACAGAGGCTAAATAATTTATTTATTAAATAACAGCAAGTATAAATATTGGGTTGTCTCCCAACAAGCGTTTTTCTTTAAAGCCTTATAGCTAGGCATAATATTTCAATGATGCTCACATGAAAGACAAGGTTTGGAGCACAAAGAGAGCATCATAAAACACGTGACAAACACATCTAAGTCTAACATACTTCCTATGCATAGTCATCTTATAGGCAAACAACTTATCATGGCAAGCAACAACTGGCATATGCAAGGAAGCGGAAACAAACAATAGCAATCTCAACATAACGAGAGGTAATTTAGTAACATGAAAATTTCTACCACCATATTTTCCTCTCTCATAATAATTGTATGTGGGATCATAAGCAAATTCAACAAAATAACTATTATATAAAATATTTTCAACACGATCCCCATACATGCAAAGTTGACACTCTTCCAAAATAGTGGGATTAACATTAACTAAAGTCATGACTTCTCCAAACCCACTTTTATCAAAAATTTCATAAGATTGAACATTCTCCAAATATGTGGGATCTAAAGTTGACATTATTCCAAACCCACTTTCAATAATATTGCAAACACTATTATCAATCTCATATTCACCATGGGGCTTAAATAAATTTTCAAGATCATAAGAAGAATCACTCCAATCATGATCATTGCAACAAGTAGAGGACATAGCAAAACTAGCATCCCCAAGCTTAGGGTTTTGCATATTATAAGCACAATTGAAATTAATAGAATTTATAATAGAATCATTGCAATCATGCTTTCTATTCAAAGATCTATCGTGAATCGCTTCATAAGGTAATTCATCACACTTTTCAGATCCACGAATTTCAAGCAAAACTTCATAAAGATAATATAGTGCACAAAACTCACTAGCAATTGGTTTATCATAATTGGACCTCTTAAAAAGATTAGCAAGTGGATGAGGATCCATAGATCTTAGGTTCTCTGTTTAGTAATAAATAAACAACTATTCTAACCATACGAGCAAACAAGAAGCAAGCGGAAAAGAGGCAAATAGAGAAAGAGAGGGAGGACGAATAAAACGGCAAGGGTGAAGTGGGGGAGAGGAAAACGAGAGGCAAATGGCAAATAATTTAATGCGGGAGATAAGGGTTGTGATGGGTACTTGGTATGTTGACTTTTGCGCAGACTCCCCGGCAACGGCGCCAGAAATTCTTCTTGCTACCTCTTGAGCACTGCGTTGGATTTCCCCGAAGAGGAGAGGATGATGCTGCAAAGTAGCGTAAGTATTTCCCTCGGTTTTTGAGAACCAAGGTATCAATCCAGTAGGAGGCTACGCGCGAGTCCCTCGTACCTACACAAAAACAATAGCTCAACGCAACCAACGCGCTCAGGGGTTGTCAATCCCTTCACGATCACTTACGAAAGTGAGATCTGATAGAGATGATAAATAATATTTTTGGTATTTTTGGTATAGAGATGCAAAGTGAAAAGTAAAAGGCAAAGTAAAAAAGCAAAGCAATAATAAAGTGATGGAGATTGATATGATGAGAAAGAGACCCGGGGGCCATAGGTTTCACTAGTGGCTTCTCTCAAGAGCATAAGTATTCTACGGTGGGTGAACAAATTACTGTTGAGCAATTGACAGAATTGAGCATAGTTATGAGAATATCTAGGTATGATCATGTATATAGGCATCACGTCTGAGACAAGTAGACTGACTCCTGCCTGCATCTATTACTCCACTCATCGACCGCTATCCAGCATGCATCTAGAGTATTAAGTTAAAAACAGAGTAACGCCTTAAGCAAGATGACATGATGCAGAGGGATAGTTTCATGCAATATGATAAAAACCCCATCTTGTTATCCTCGATGGCAACAATACAATACGTGCCTTGCTGCCCCTTCTGTCACTGGGAAAGGACACCGCAAGATCGAACCCAAAGCTAAGCACTTCTCCCATGGCAAGAAAAATCAATCTAGTAGGCCAAACCAAACTGATAATTCAAAGAGACTTGCAAAGATAACCAATCATACATAAAGAATTCAGAGAAGATTCAAATATTATTCATAGATAGACTGGATCATAAACCCACAATTCATCGGTCTCAACAAACACACCGCAAAAAGAAGATTACATCGAATAGATCTCCACGAGAGAGGGGGAGAACATTGTATTGAGATCCAAAGAGAGAGAAGAAGCCATCTAGCTACTAACTATGGACCCGTAGGTCTGAAGTAAACTACTCACACTTCATCGGAGGGGCTTGGATGATGATGTAGAAGCCCTCCGTGATCGATGCCCCCTCCGGTGGAGCTCCGGAACAGGCCCCAAGATGGGATCTCGTGGATATAGAAAGTTGCGGCGGTGGAATTAGGTTTTTGGCTCCCGTTCTG
Organism: Triticum dicoccoides; assembly: GCF_002162155.2. NCBI lineage: Eukaryota > Viridiplantae > Streptophyta > Magnoliopsida > Poales > Poaceae > Triticum > Triticum dicoccoides. Next base: position 21,972,639 of record NC_041388.1, read on the forward strand.
ATAGTTTGGGGATACGTGGATATATATGGGAGGAAGAAGTACGTCGGTGGAGCAACAAGGGGCCCACGAGGGTGGAGGGCGCGCCTGGGGGGGGGGGGGCAGGCGCGCCCCCCTACCTCATGGCCTCCTGTTAATTGGCTCGACGTAGGGTCCAAGTCTCCTAAGTTGTATTTGGTGAGAAAATCACGTTCTCGAAGGTTTCATTCCGTTTGAACTCCGTTTGATATTCCTTTTCTTCGAAACCCTAAAATAGGCAAAAAACAGCAATTCTGGGCTGGGCCTCCGGTTAATAGGTTAGTCCCAAAAATAATATAAAAGTGGATAATAAATCCCAATAATGTGCAAAACAGTAGATAATATAGCATGGAGCAATCAAAAATTATAGATACGTTGGAGACGTATCAGAGAGGAAAATGAGAGGCAGATGGCAAATAATGTAATGCGAGGGATAAGAGTTTGTGATGGGTACTTGGTATGTTTTGACTTGGTAATGGCACCATAAATGACTCGTTGTTGGGAGTCAAATCTTGAGTTTGACTTGGCGCGAATCTCCCCGGCAACGGCGGCAGAAATCCTTCTTGCTACCTCTTGAGCACTGCGTTGGTTTTCCCTTGAGAGGAAAGGGTGATGCAGCAAAGTAGCGTAAGTATTTCCCTCAGTTTTTGAGAACCAAGGTATCAATCCAGTAGGAGATCACGCTCAAGTCCCACGCACCTACACAAACAAATAAGAACCTCGCAACCAACGTGATAAAGGGGTTGTCAAGCCCTTCACAGTCACTTACGAGAGTGAGATCTGATAGATATGATAAGATAATATTTTTGGTATTTTTATGATAAAGAGAAATAAAGATGCAAAGTAAAATAAACGGCAAAGGAAATAACTAAATATTGGAAGATTAATATGATGGAAGATAGACCCTGGGGCCATAGGTTTCACTAGTGGCTTCTCTCAAGAGCATAAGTATTATGATGGGTAAACGAATTACTGTCGAGCAATTGATAGAAAAGTGAATACTTATGAGAATATCTAGGTATGATCATGTATATAGGCATCACGTCCGAGACAAGTAGACCGAAACGATTCTGCATCTACTACTATTACTACACACATCGACCGCTATCCAGCATGCATCTAGAGTATTAAGTTCATAAGAACAGAGTAATGCTTTAAGGAAGATGACATGATGTAGAGGGATAAACTCATGCAATATGATATAAACCCCATCTTTTTATCCTTGATGGCAACAATACAATACGTGTCGGTTCTCTTTCTATCACTGGGATCGAGCACCGCAAGATTGAACCCAAAGCTAAGCACTTCTCCCATTGCAAGAAAGATCAATCTAGTAGGCCAAACCAAACTGATAATCCAAAGAGACTTGCAAAGATAAACCAATCATACATAAAAGAATTTAGAGGAGAATCAAATATTGTTCACAGATAATCTGGATCATAAACCCATAATTCATCGGATCTCAACAAACACACCGCAAAAGAAGATTACATCGAATGGATCTCCAAGAAGATCGAGGAGAACTTTGTATTGAGATCCAAAGAGATAGAAGAAGCCATCTAGCTAATAACTATGGACCCGTAGGTCTGAAGTAAGCTACTTACACATCATCGGAGAGGCCATGGAGTTGATGTAGAGGCCCTCCATGATCAATGCCCCCTCCGACGGAGCTCCAAAAAAGGCCCCGAGATGGGATCTCTCGAGTACAAAAGGTTGCGGTGGTGGAATTAGGTTTTCGTGGTGCTCCTGGATGTTTGGGGGGTACGTGGATATATATAGGAGGAAGAAGTACGTCGGTGGAGCAACGGAGGGCCCACAAGGGTGGAGGGCGCGCCGAGGAGGGTAGGCGCGCCCCTGCCTCGTGCCTTCCTCCCTTGTTTCTTGATGGCCACTCCAAGTCTCCTAGATCACGTTTGTTGAGAAAATCACGTTTCCGAAGGTTTCATTCCGTTTGGACTTTGTTTGATATTCCTTTTCTTCGAAACCATAAAATAGGCAAAAACCAACAATTTGGGTTGGGCCTCCGATTAGTAGGTTAGTCCCAAAAATGATATATAAGTGTAAAATAAAGTCCATTAACATCCAAAATAGATAATATAATAGCATGGAGCAATCAAAAATTATAGATACTGAAGGAAATATGCCCTAGAGGCAATAATAAAGTTATTATTTATTTCCTCATATCATGATAAATGTTTATTATTCATGCTAGAATTGTATTAACCGGAAACATGATACATGTGTGAATACATAGACAAACATATAGTCACTAGTATGCCTCTACTTGACTAGCTCATTAATCAAAGATGGTTATGTTTCCTAACCATTGACATGTGTTGTCATTTGATTAATGGGATCACATCATTAGGAGAATGAGGTGATTGCCATGACCCATCCCGTTAGCTTAGCACTTGATCATTTAGTATTCTGCTATTGCTTCCTTCATGACTTATACATGTTCCTGTAACTATGAGAATTGTGTAACTCCCGTTTACCGGAGGAACACTTTGGGTACTACCAAACGTCACAACGTAACTGGGTGATTATAAAGGAGTACTACAGGTGTCTCCGAAGGTACATGTTGAGTTAGCATAATTCGAGATTAGGTTTTGTCACTCCGATTGTCGGAGAGGTATCTCTGGGCCCTCTCGGCAATGCTCATCACCTAAGCCTTGCAAGCATGTAACTAATGAGTTAGTTATAAGATGAAGTATTACAGAACGAGTAAAGAGACTTGTCGATAACGAGATTGAACTAGGTATTGGATACCGACGATCGAATCTCGGACAAGTAACATACCGATGACAAAGGGAACAACGTATGATGTTATGCGGTTTGACCGATAAAGATCTTCGTAGAATATGTAGGAACCAATATGGGCATCCAGGTCCCGCTATTGGTTATTGACCAGAGATGTGTCTCAGTCATGTCTACATCGTTCTCGAACCGTAGGGTCCGCACGCTTAAGGTTTCGATGACAGTTATATTATGAGTTTATGTATTTTGATGTACCGAAGGTTGTTCGGAGTCCCGGATATGATTACGGACATGACGAGGAGTTTCGAAATGGTCGAGACATAAAGATTGATATATTGGACGGATATATTTGGACACCGGAAAGGTTCCGGAGAAGTTTGGAGCCCCGGAAGGTTACCGGAACCCCCCGGGAGGTATATGGGCCTTATTGGGCCCATGTAGGAGGAAGAGAGATGGAGCAAGGGAAGGGGGCGTGCCCCCCCAAGCCCAATCCGAATTGGGGAAGGGGGCCGGCCCCCCCTTTCCTTTCTCCTTCCCCCTCTTCCTATTACTACTACTAGTACTACTTCCTAATACTAGTACTCTTTCCTTCCCCCTCCAAATAAGATAAGGAAAAGAGAGGGAAACCTACTTGGAGTAGGTTTCCCCCTCCTCATGGCACGCCCCCCTAGGGCCGGCCACCTCCTCCCTCCCTCCTTTATATACGGGGGTAGGGGGGCACCCTAAAACACACAAGTTGATCATTGATCGTTCCTTAGCCGTGTGCGGTGCCCCCCTCCACGATATTACACCTCGGTCATATTGTAGCGGTGCTTAGGCGAAGCCCTGCAATAGGAGAACATCAAGATCGTCACCACGCCGTCGTGCTGACGGAACTCCCCCTCGGCGCCTCTGCTGGATCAGAGATCGAGGGTGCGTCATCGAGTTGTACGCGTGTCAAGAACTCGGAGGTGCCGGAGTAACGGTACTTGGATCGGTTGAACCGGAGGACGTACGACTACTTCCTCTATGTTGCGTCAACGCTTCCGCTTCGGTCTACGAGGGTACGTAGACAACACTCTCCCCTCGTTGCTATATCATCACCATGATCTTGCGTGTGCGTAGGAAATTTTTTGAAATTACTACGTTTCCCAACAGTGGCATCCGAGCCTAGGTTTTATGTGTTGATGTTATATGCACGAGTAGAACACAAGTAAGTTGTGGATGATATAAGTCATACTGCCTACCAGCATGTCATACTTTGGTTCAGCGGTATTGTGAGATGAAGCGGCCCGGACCGACATTACGCGTACGCTTACGCGAGACTGTTTTCACCGTGACGAGCACTCGTGCTTAAAGGTGGCTGGCGGGTGTCTATCTCTCTCACTTTAGTTAAACCGAGTGTGGCTACGCCTGGTCCTTGTGAAGGTTAAAACAGAGTCTATTTGAAAAACTATCGTTGTGGTTTTGATGCGTAGGTGAGATTGGTTCTTGCTTAAGCCCGTAGCAGCCACGTAAAATTTGCAACAACAAAGTAGAGGACGTCTAACTTGTTTTTGCAGGGCATGTTGTGATGTGATATGGCCAAGACATGATGCTATATTTTATTGTATGAGATGATCATGTTTTGTAACCGAAGTTATCGGCAACTGGCAGGAGCCATATGGTTGTCGCATTATTGTATGAAATGCAAACGCCCTGTAATTGCTTTACTTTATCACTAAGCGGTAGCGATAGTCGTAGAAGCAATAGATGGCGTAACGACAACGATGCTACGATGGAGATCAAGGTGTCACGCCGGTGACGATGGTGATCACGACGGTGCTTCGAAGATGGAGATCACAAGCACAAGATGATGATGGCCATATCATATCACTTATATTGATTGCATGTGATGTTTATCCTTTATGCATCTTATCTTGCTTTGATTGACGGTAGCATTTTAAGATGATCTCTCACTAATTATCAAGAAGTGTTCTCCCTGAGTATGCACCGTTGCGAAAGTTCTTCGTGCTGAGACACCACGTGATGATCGGGTGTGATAGGCTCTACGTTCAAATACAACGGGTGCAAAACAGTTGCACACGCGGAATACTCAGGTTATACTTGACGAGCCTAGCATATACAGATATGGCCTCGGAACACGGGGACCGAAAGGTCGAGCGTGAATCATATAGTAGATATGATCAACATAGAGATGTTCACCATTGAAACTACTCCATCTCACGTGATGATCGGACATGGTTTAGTTGATTTGGATCACGTAATCACTTAGATGACTAGAGAGATGTTTGTCTAAGTGGGAGTTCTTTAGTAATATGATTAATTGAACTTAAATTTATCATGAACTTAGTACCTGATAGTATTTTGCTTGTCTATGTTTGTTTGTAGATAGATGGCTCGTGCTATTGTTCCGTTGAATTTTAATGCGTTCCTTGAGAAAGCAAAGTTGAAAGATGATGGTAGCAATTACACGGACTGGGTCCGTAACCTGAGGATTATCCTCATTGCTGCACAGAAGAGTTACGTCCTGGAAGCACCGCTGGGTGCCAGGCCTGCTGCTGATGCAACTGACGACGTTAAGAACGTTTGGCAGAGCAAAGCTGATGACTACTCTATAGTTCAGTGTGCCATGCTTTACGGCTTAGAACCGGGTCTTCAATGACGTTTTGAACGTCATGGGGCATATGAGATGTTCCAGGAGTTGAAGTTAATATTTCAAGCAAATGCCCGGATTGAGAGATATGAAGTCTCCAATAAGTTCTACAGCTGCAAGATGGAGGAGAACAGTTCTGTCAGTGAACATATACTCAAAATGTCTGGGTATAATAATCACTTGATTCAACTGGGAGTTAATCTTCCGGATGATAGCGTCATTGACAGAATTCTCCAATCACTGCCACCAAGCTACAAGAGCTTTGTGATGAACTATAATATGCAAGGGATGAACAAGACTATTCCCGAGCTCTTCGCGATGCTGAAAGCCGCGGAGGTAGAAATCAAAAAGGAGCATCAAGTGTTGATGGTCAACAAGACCACTGGTTTCAAGAAAAGGGGCAAAGGGAAGAAGAAGGGGAACTTCAAAAAGAACGGCAAACAAGTTGCTGCTCAAGTGAAGAAACCCAAGTCTGGACCTAAGCCTGAAACTGAGTGCTTCTACTGCAAGCAGACTGGACACTGGAAGCGGAACTGCCCCAAGTATTTGGCGGATAAGAAGGATGGCAAAGTGAACAAAGGTATATGTGATATACATGTTATTGATGTGTACCTTACTAATGCTCGCAGTAGCACCTGGGTATTTGATACTAGTTCTGTTGCTAACATTTGCAACTCGGAACAGGGACTACGGATTAAGCGAAGATTAGCTAAGGACGAGGTGACGATGCGCGTGGGAAATGGTTCCAAAGTCGATGTGATCGCGGTCGGCACGCTGCCTCTACATCTACCATCGGGATTAGTTTTTGACCTGAATAATTGTTATTTGGTGCCTGCGTTGAGCATGAACATTATATCTGGATCTTGTTTGATGCGAGACGGTTATTCATTTAAATCAGAGATTAATGGTTGTTCTATTTATATGAGTAATATCTTTTATGGTCATGCACCCTTGAAGAGTGGTCTATTTTTATTAAATCTCGATAGTAGTGATACACATATTCATAATGTTGAAGCCAAAAGATGCAGAGTTGATAATGATAGTGCAACATATTTGTGGCACTGCCGTTTAGGTCATATCGGTGTAAAACGCATGAAGAAACTCCATACTGATGGACTTCTGGAATCACTTGATTATGAATCACTTGGTACTTGCGAACCGTGCCTCATGGGCAAGATGACCAAAACACCGTTCTCCGGATCTATGGAGAGAGCAACAGATTTGTTGGAAATCATACATACAGATGTATGTGGTCCGATGAATGTTGAGGCTCGTGGCGGATATCGTTATTTCCTCACCTTCACAGATGATTTGAGCAGATATGGGTATATCTACTTAATGAAGCACAAGTCTGAAACATTTGAAAAGTTCAAAGAATTTCAGAGTGAAGTAGAAAATCATCGTAACAAGAAAATAAAGTTTCTACGATCTGATCGTGGAGGAGAATATTTGAGTTACGAGTTTGGTTTACATTTGAAACAATGTGGAATAGTTTCGCAACTCACGCCACCTGGAACACCACAGCGAAATGGTGTGTCCGAACGTCGTAATCATACTTTACTTGATATGGTGCGATCTATGATGTCTCTTACCGATTTACCGCTATCGTTTTGGGGTTATGCTTTAGAGACGGCCGCATTCACGTTAAATAGGGCACCATCAAAATCCGTTGAGACGACGCCTTATGAACTGTGGTTTGGCAAGAAACCAAAGTTGTCGTTTCTCAAAGTTTGGGGCTGCGATGCTTATGTGAAGAAACTTCAACCAGATAAGCTCGAACCCAAATCGGAGAAATGTGTCTTCATAGGATACCCAAAGGAGACAATTGGGTACACCTTCTATCACAGATCTGAAGGCAAGATTTTCGTTGCTAAAATCGGATCCTTTCTAGAGAAGGAGTTTCTCTCGAAAGAAGTGAGTGGGAGGAAAGTAGAACTTGATGAGATAACTGTATCTACTCCCTTATTGGAAAGTAGTTCATCACAAGAACCGGTTCCTGTGACAACTACACCAATTAGTGAGGAAGCTAATGATATTGATCATGAAACTTCAGATCAAGTTTCTACTGAACCTCGTAGGTCTACCAGAATAAGATCCGCACCAGAGTGGTACGGAAATCCTATTCTGGAAGTCATGTTACTAGACCATGATGAACCTACGAACTATGAGGAAGCGATGATGAGCCCAGATTCCGCAAAATGGCTAGAGGCCATGAAATCTGAGATAGGATCCATGTATGAAAACAAAGTATGGACTTTGGTTGACTTGCCCGATGATCGGCAAGCCATTGAGAATAAATGGATCTTTAAGAAGAAGACCGACGCTGATGGTAATGTTACTGTCTACAAAGCTCGACTTGTTGCAAAAGGTTTTCGACAAGTTCAAGGGGTTGACTACGATGAGACTTTCTCACCCGTAGCGATGCTTAAGTCTGTCCGAATCATGTTGGCTATTGCTGCATTTCATGATTATGAAATTTGGCAAATGGATGTCAAGACTGCATTCTTGAATGGATTTCTAGAAGAAGAGTTGTATATGATGCAACCTGAAGGTTTTGTTGATCCAAAAGGTGCTGACAAAGTGTGCAAGCTCCAACGTTCCATTTATGGACTGGTGCAAGCATCTTGGAGTTGGAATAAACGTTTTGATAGTGTGATCAAAGCATATGGCTTTATACAGACTTTTGGAGAAGCCTGTATTTACAAGAAAGTGAGTGGGAGCTCTGTAGCATTTCTAGTTTTATATGTTGATGACATATTATTAATTGGAAATGATATAGAATTTCTGGATAGCATAAAGGGATACTTGAATAAAAGTTTTTCTATGAAAGACCTCGGTGAAGCTGCTTACATATTGGGCATCAAGATCTATAGAGATAGATCAAGACGCTTAATAGGACTTTCACAAAGTACATACCTTGACAAAATTTTGAAAAAGTTCAAAATGGATCAGGCAAAGGAAGGATTCTTGCCTGTGCTACAAGGTGTGAAGTTGAGTCAAACTCAATGCCCGACCACAGCAGAAGATAGAGAGAAAATGAAAGATGTTCCCTATGCTTCAGCCATAGGCTCTATCATGTATGCAATGCTGTGTACCAGACCTGACGTATGCTTAGCAATAAGCTTGGCAGGTAGGTACCAAAGTAATCCAGGAGTGGATCACTGGACAGCGGTCAAGAACATCCTGAAATACCTGAAAAGGACTAAGGATATGTTTCTCGTATATGGAGGTGACAAAGAGCTAGTCGTAAATGGTTACGTCGATGCAAGCTTTGACACTAATCCGGACGATTCTAAATCGCAGACCGGATACGTGTTTTTATTAAACGGTGGAGCTGTAAGTTGGTGCAGTTCTAAACAAAGCGTCGTGGCAGGATCTACATGTGAAGCGGAGTACATAGCTGCTTCTGAAGCAGCAAATGAAGGAGTCTGGATGAAGGAGTTCATTTCCGATCTAGGTGTCATACCTAGTGCATCGGGACCAATGAAGATCTTCTGTGACAATACTGGTGCAATTGCCTTGGCAAAGGAATCCAGATTTCACAAGAGGACCAAGCACATCAAGAGACGCTTCAATTCCATTCGGGACCAAGTCCAAGTGGGAGACACAGAGATTTGCAAGATACATATGGATCTGAATGTTGCAGACCCGTTGACTAAGCCTCTCTCACGAGCAAAACATGATCAGCACCAAGACTCCATGGGTGTTAGAATCATTACTATGTGATCTAGATTATTGACTCTAGTGCAAGTGGGAGACTGAAGGAAATATGCCCTAGAGGCAATAATAAAGTTATTATTTATTTCCTCATATCATGATAAATGTTTATTATTCATGCTAGAATTGTATTAACCGGAAACATGATACATGTGTGAATACATAGACAAACATATAGTCACTAGTATGCCTCTACTTGACTAGCTCATTAATCAAAGATGGTTATGTTTCCTAACCATTGACATGTGTTGTCATTTGATTAATGGGATCACATCATTAGGAGAATGAGGTGATTGACATGACCCATCCCGTTAGCTTAGCACTTGATCGTTTAGTATTCTGCTATTGCTTCCTTCATGACTTATACATGTTCCTGTAACTATGAGAATTGTGTAACTCCCGTTTACCGGAGGAACACTTTGGGTACTACCAAACGTCACAATGTAACTGGGTGATTATAAAGGAGTACTACAGGTGTCTCCGAAGGTACATGTTGAGTTAGCATAATTCGAGATTAGGTTTTGTCACTCCGATTGTCGGAGAGGTATCTCTGGGCCCTCTCGGCAATGCTCATCACCTAAGCCTTGCAAGCATGTAACTAATGAGTTAGTTATAAGATGAAGTATTACAGAACGAGTAAAGAGACTTGTCGATAACGAGATTGAACTAGGTATTGGATACCGACGATCGAATCTCGGACAAGTAACATACCGATGACAAAGGGAACAACGTATGATGTTATGCGGTTTGACCGATAAAGATCTTCGTAGAATATGTAGGAACCAATATGGGCATCCAGGTCCCGCTATTGGTTATTGACCAGAGATGTGTCTCAGTCATGTCTACATCGTTCTCGAACCATAGGGTCCGCACGCTTAAGGTTTCGATGATAGTTATATTATGAGTTTATGTATTTTGATGTACCGAAGGTTGTTCGGAGTCCCGGATATGATTACGGACATGACGAGGAGTTTCGAAATGGTCGAGACATAAAGATTGATATATTGGACGGATATATTTGGACACCGGAAAGGTTCCGGAGAAGTTTGGAGCCCCGGAAGGTTACCGGAACCCCCCGGGAGGTATATGGGCCTTATTGGGCCCATGTAGGAGGAAGAGAGAAGGAGCAAGGGAAGGGGGCACGCCCCCCAAGCCCAATCCGAATTGGGGAAGGGGGCCGGCCCCCCCTTTCCTTTCTCCTTCCCCCTCTTCCTATTACTACTACTAGTACTACTTCCTAATACTAGTACTCTTTCCTTCCCCCTCCAAATAAGATAAGGAAAAGAGAGGGAAACCTACTTGGAGTAGGTTTCCCCCTCCTCATGGCGCACCCCCCCTAGGGCCGGCCACCTCCTCCCTCCCTCCTTTATATACGGGGGTAGGGGGGCACCCTAGAACACACATGTTGATCATTGATCGTTCCTTAGCCGTGTGCGGTGCCCCCCTCCATGATATTACACCTCGGTCATATTGTAGCGGTGCTTAGGCGAAGCCCTGCAACAGGAGAACATCAAGATCGTCACCACGCCGTCGTGCTGACGGAACTCCCCCTCGGCGCCTCTGCTGGATCGGAGATCGAGGGTGCGTCATCGAGCTGTACGCGTGTCAAGAACTCGGAGGTGCCGGAGTAACGGTACTTGGATCGGTTGAACCGGAGGACGTACGACTACTTCCTCTACGTTGCGTCAACGCTTCCGCTTCGGTCTACGAGGGTACGTAGACAACACTCTCCCCTCGTTGCTATATCATCACCATGATCTTGCGTGTGCGTAGGAATTTTTTTGAAATTACTACGTTTCCCAACAGATACGTTGGAGACCTATCAAGGCACTGGCTCAATAGATTGCCCGAGAATTCTATCGGAAGCTCTGAAGAGCTCGAGGACGCCTTCAGGGCAAACTTCCAGGGTACATATGTTCGGCCCCCGAATGCCGATGACCCTAGACATATCATCCAGTAGCCTGGCGAGTTTGCTAGGAAGTTTTGGAATCGGTTCTTGACTAAAAAGAAGCAAATAGTCGGCTGTTCTGATGTAGAAGCAGTTGCCGCTTTCTGGCATAGTATCCCGGATGAGTGGCTGGTGCGACAACTCAGACAGGATAAGCCCAGAACCATGGCAACTCTTACCTATTTGATGACCCGATTATGCGCAGGCGAGGATAGCTGGTTGGCTCGCAACACTTATAGCAATGAGGACCACACCTCAGAGGTGCGCGACGAAAACGGGAGGCCTAGGCGCAACAATAACAACAAGCGCCACACAAAAACAGCAATAGTGATGCCGATGATGCAACTGTCAACGCTGGATTCAACAATCTGAGGACTTCCCAGAAAAAAGAAACCCTTTAAAGGGAGCAGAGGCAGTCCTACCGCACTTGATAAAATCCTCGACAAGCCTTGCCAGTTCATGGCACTTGGGACAAACCTGCCAATCACACTAATCGAAACTGTTAGGTTATCAAGCAGGCTAGAAAGGTCGCAGTCGAAGGTCAAGGCAAGAGCCATTCTCGCAGCGAGGACGAGGATGAACCTCGGAGGCCCAACAATGGAGACCAAAAGCAGTTTTCTCCTAAAGTAAAAGATGTGAACATGATTTATGTCGATCACATTCCTAAAAAGGAAAGGAAACATGCGCTTCGAGACGTTTCACTTTAGAGCTTGTAGCCCCGAAGTATAATCCGTGGTCGGCTTGCCCGATAAGCTTTGACAAGTGAGACCATCCGACCAGTATCCGTTATGGAGGTACAGTGGCCCTGGTCCTTGACCCCATTGTAGACGGGTTTCACCTAACACGGGTCCTTATGGACGGAGGTGGCAGCCTAAACCTAATCTATGCTGACACGATCTGGAAAATGGTTTTTGATTGTTTCATGCTATTATATTATCGATCTTGAATACTTTATATGATTTATGTTATTTTATTATTTTTGAGAACTAACCTATTAACCCAGTGCCTAGTGTCAGTTGTTATTTTCTGCTTGTTTTTGGTTTTCCAGAAAATCAGTACGAACGAAGTCCAAATGCTATGAAACTTTTTGATGATTTTTTTAGACAAAAGAGACCCTAAAAGCTTCGAGCAGAGACCAAACGACAAACAAGGAGACGGCAAGGCAACATGGCGCGTCCTGTTACCTTGTGGGCCCCTCGTGGCTCCGACTGGCCTAATTCCACTTCTATAAGTTCTCAAATATTGGGAAACCCACAGAGAGCCCCCAAAACAATTTTTCCACCGCCGCAAGCTTCTGTTCTTCCACGATCCCATCTAGAGGCCTTTTCTGGTACTCTGTCGGAGGGGGAATCAATCATGGAGGGCCTTTACATCAACCTTGCCGCCCTACCTATGACGTGTGAGTAGTTCACCACAGACCTACGGATCCATAGCTAGTATCTAGATGGCTTCTTCTCTCTCTTTAATCTTCAATGAAATGTTCTCCTCGATCATCGTGGAGTTCTATCCAATGTAATCTTGTTTTGCGGTGTGTTTGTTGGGATGGGTTTATGATCAGATTATTCATTGAAAGTAATTGAGTCTTTTCTAAACTTTATTATGCATGATTATGATAGCTTTCTATTTCTCTCCGATCTATCTGTTTAGTTTGGCCAACTAGATTGATTTATCTTAAGTGGGGGATGTGCTTTGTAATGGGTTCAATGTTGCAGTGTCTTCACCTCGTGACAGAAGGGGTAGCGAGGCATGTATTCGTTTGGTTTTCATTAAGAAGACAACGATGGGGTTTATTCATATTGCTTGAGTTTATGTTGTCTCTACATCATATCATCTTGCTTAAAGCGTTACTCTATTTGTCATGAACTTAATACCATAGATGCATGCCGGATAGTGGTCGATTGGTGACGTAATAGTAATAGATGCAGGCAGGAGTCGGTCTACTTATCACGAACGTGATGCCTATATATGTGATCATTGCCATGCATAACATCATAACTATGTGTTTTCTATCAATCGCCCAACAGTAATTTGTCTACTCACCGTATGTTGTTCTTTCAAGAGAGAAGCCTCGAGTGAAAACTATGGCCCTCGAGTCTACATTAAACATATTACTAAAACCAAAAATATCTTGCTTCAATTTATTTACTTTTCTTTTTTATCTATCTACCACTATCAGATTTAATCCTTGCAAGTAACGAGTTCAAGGGGATTGAAAACCCTCTTGCCTATGTTGGGTGCAAGTATTTGCTTTTGTGTGTGTAGGTGCTGACGAAGAGAATTTGCGTGGTTCTCCTTTTGTTTCGATAACCTTGGTTCTCACCGAGCGAAATACTTCTTCGCTACTATATTGCTTCACCCTTCCTCTTCAGGGGAAATCCCAACACAGCTCACAAGTAGCATGAAGAATTTCTGGCATCGGCTGCGTCCTCATTAGGACGTCGTCGTCCTCTGGCCTCCCAGCTGGCAGCAATGGTGGCCATCTCCTTCTTATGCTCTGGCGTTAGCACGTCCCAGTAAGCTTTGGCGCGTGAGGAAGCAATGATGGGAGTGGTGCGGAGAGGAGAGGAGAAAGGGATCGAAGGCAGATGACCGCGACTATCATCGGGACCACAATTTGTTTAGCAATGGTGGGTGGCAGAGGGGCGGACGGGTGGCGCCGGACTAGCTGCCTCTGCAACCACGTGCCATTAATGTGGGCGGCAGCCGGCCGGACGGCCGTCATGTCGTTTGAACGTGAAGCAGTCGCGTGCACCGGAAAGTGGCGCGGTCGGTGCTCTCTTGGCCGGCGCCAGTGAGAGATCGTGTCCGATCTGGCCGGGCATGAATGCGGGCACTGACGCTCTGGAGCGGCGCTGATCCTTTTTGGCGGGAAACTCACGCGACCGAGGAAGGGCGTTTGGGTGGGTTAGGACGGTCAGACGTGGGCGTCACAGCGGTCCAGACACCCGCAAAGCCACCCGTGTTTGTCTCCGGTTTGCGGAAATAAACACATCCGGAACGCTTGATGGACCGATACAGACCCGTGTTGGATGACTTTCGTGATCCGGACGTATGCAGGCGGTTTGAGGTCGGCGTCGGAGACGCCCTAATCCCACAAATCGAATAGTCCTTGAAGATAAGATGATATGCACAAATTCAACATAAATGTATATTTTTTCAATCTAAAAAAAAGTTATATACTTGTCCATATTTCAGTAATGTCAGTCAAACGTGTTTTGCACGTGCATATTACTAGTAACATACAATAGGTGAGATCAGCAAATTCCTAAACGGCATCACAATCTTCAACAACCACGCATGATGGTTCACTCTACTCTCTCCTTTTTGCTTTCGTCCCACACTCACCACCAACACTCTGCACGTTGCAACTGACCAAGGTTTGTTGGATCATGCATGGTGATGGGCACCCGCCATTTTTCTTTAGTGAATTAGGTAGACGGCAGTGAACCAATGATATGTGCTTAATTCCTGAACCAATGATATGTGCACAAGAGAAGAGAAAAGAAAAGAAAACATTGGTAGTAGGTGCTCCTACCTCTTCCCAACTAAGGTTGGTGGGTTGTGCCCTTTTCTTCTCGCCATGACAGCAGTGAAGAAATGAACATTTGAACCAGCTTTGGGCGAACATTCCCCGTGACCTGGGAGGCCAAGCACAGTTCAGTGTGGTGGTCACTGAACAGACAGTTTGTTAGGTTCAGAGCTGGCCCAAAATTTCTACTTGGTCAGCTTTCTCTACTCCAGTCTAACCGATGTGGTTTTAAGTTTGTTTCTACTTACAAAGTCAGAACCTGCAAGCACACGTCGCGATCTAAGAATCCAAGTTGAAGAAGGAACGTGCGCACTCTTTCTAAGCATGAGAAAAAAATGGCATGAATCTTGGAAACTTCAACCTGACTGATGCTGAACAGTATGCAGTTAGTCTCCTTCTTCTTCTTCTTCTTCTTCTTCTTCTTCTTCTTCTTCTTCTTTTTTGGCGAGGGAGTATGCAGCTAGTCTGACATGGATGACTTACAGTGGTTTTAATGTGCTGAACTTTCGTGCGGCGTGCTCAACCGACAGCGACAAGATCGATGAAACTCTAGGTATATCCGATACTACCAGATACCAGTATTTGCATCGTCCACGAACCCTTCCTCCAGACCATGATCAGATACACATGGAAAATATATTATCAGACACATTTTTCTTGAAAAAGTTCAAATATATTATCTAAACCAGCAGTAAAAACACACATGGAAAATTAAGAAGTTACATCAAAGTCTCTGGGGGTCACCCATCTTTATTTTCCCGAATAGGCTGATGGCACGATGCCGCATGCTGCCCATCCACCATGTTGTTGTTGATCACGGACGTAAATGTACCAAGGTCATACAACAACAACAACAACAACAACAACAACAATTGTGACAGACTATCGTTTAGCGAAGAAACCATCGCAGCTAGAAGAGCTACAGTTCTAAAAGTTAAAAATCCCAATTATGTGTCACAGACTTCATGCCAATACCGAGACCACACCAGCTTGACGAAGACAAGGCTGGATGTTCCTTTCCAGTTTTTACTTGGGTTTTTTGTTTTCTATTTTCCATTTACGCTTTTGGTTTTCCTCGTTTTCTTATTTTTAAAATTTATTTCAGGTTTGTTCCATTTTTTCTTAACTGTTCTTTTTTATTTCATATTTAAAACTAAAAGTTATTTTAGAATAACACACTTTAAGATATGTCAACTGAAAAAATCCACAATTTTCAAAAATTAAAAAATATAGTTTTTATGTAAATTTCTAAATATGTTCATGAATATATAAAAATATTCCCACATTGCGTAAAAATATTATCATAGTTTTTAATAACTGTTAATACACTTATTTTTTCACAATTTCTAAAAAGTCTTCACATACTTTTTAAAACAACTACAAACATTTCTTAAATAAAATCATGATTTCATGTGAAGTTAAATAGCTAGATGAGCAAAAAAGAAAAGTCAAAGAAAAGAAGAAAAACCATGCAGACAATCGTATGAGCGCAAATACAGACGCTAATCTGGAATGGGTAACTACGCCTGCCTATGAGTTTATAAGACCACCTGTCGCACACGCACCCCTATATCTTGCATTGAATGAGACTTAGGGAAAGCTCGCTGAGCGTGAGATAGAGCTGGACCAGCCCAGGAGCGAGGGAGGACACTGACTCCTTTTTCTTAAATTTTACATTTCTGTTTTCATTCTTCACTTTATTTTTTACTTTTGTTTATACTTTAAAATATTCTAAATATATATGATGACCAAGCATTTGAATTTTTTTAGAAAAATATTTATTAGTATAAGGAAAATATATATAAACAATTGATCATGTATAACAAGAAAATTAATCAAGCATTTGAAACTAAATTAACAAGTACTTGAAAAATGCTGATAAAACATTTGAAAAGTGTTAAATACATATAGAATAAAAACGTTAACCATGTATTAAAAAAATGTTGACCATGTATTAGAAAATGATGAACTTTTTATCGTACATATAAAAATGTTAATCAAGCATCTTAAAAAAATGTTGAAAAGGTATTTTAAAAATGTTGATCAAGCATTTGAAGATTGTTAATTGTGTATAAAAAATGTTGACAAAGTACTAAAAATGCTGAAATTGATTCATCATCTATATAAAATTGTAATCAAGCATTCGAAAAAAAGTTGAGCAAGTATTTGAAATATGTTAATCAAGAATTTGGAAGATGTTAAATGTGTCTAGAGAAATTGTTGATGATGTGTTAAAAAATGTTAATATTGCATTTAGAAAACATTTATCATTTATTTGAAAAAATGTTAATCAAGTATATGGAAAATTTTAAATGTGTATAAAAAATGTTGATGTAACGCCCTCGATGCGGCTATATCTCCCACGTGTCGAGGCACGACTTAGAGGCATAATCGCATTGAAAACAATGTCGCAAGTTAGGCAATCTTCACAACATCCCATGTAATATAGATAATAAAAAGGGAGATACATAGTTGGCTTACACTCGCCACGTCAATCAAAGTACATAAATAGCATTACAATAATCAAACACTCATGGCCCGACTACGGCGCCAAAATAAAAGATAAACCCAACATGCGACACGGTCCTTATCACCCCAACTGGGCACCACTACTGATCATCAGGGAAAGACACGTAGTATCAGCGTGAATCCTCGTCGAACTCCCACTTGAGCTCAAGCGTGTCATCAGGAACGGAATCATCAGGCCCTGCATCTGGTTTGGAAGTAATCTGTGAGCCACAGGGACTCAGCAATCTCGCACCCTCGCGATCAAGACTATTTAAGCTTATCGGTAAGGCAAGGTAATATATGTGGAACTGCAGCAAGCGACTAGCATATGTGGTGGCTATCTTGTTCGCAAAAGAGAGCGAGAAGAGGAGGCAAAGCGCGAACGAACAACTAAAGGGCAACCTGCGGCAAGCATTACTCCAACACCGTGTTCACTTTCCGGACTCCGCCGAGAAGAGACCATCACGGTAACTCACACAGTTGATTCATTTTAATTAAGTTAAGGTTCAAGTTATCTACAACCGGACATTAAAAAATTCCCATCTGCCCATAACCGCGGGCACGGCTTTCGAAAGTTCAAATCCCTGCAGGGGAGTCCAAACTTAGCCCATGACAAGCTCTCACGGTCAACGAAGGAATAGACCTTCTCCCGAGACGTTCTGATCAGACTCGGTATCCCGGTTCTTCAAGACACTTTGACAAGTTAAAACAAATCCAGCAACACCGCCGAATGTGCCGACAAATCCTGATAGGAGCTGCACATATCTCTTTCTCAGGGCACACTCAGATTGTCCTAGGTACGGGTAGGCCAGCCCGGAGTTGCCCCTGGTGGCCACCGGCAGCTGACAGGTGGACCAACACTCAGAGGAGCACTGGACCGGGGGGGGGGGGTTAAAATAAGATGACCCTCGGGCTCCGGAAACCCAAGGAAAAAAGAGGCTAGGTGGCAAATGGTAAAATCAAGGTTGGGCATTGCTGGAAAAGCTTTAATCAAGGCGAACTATCAAGGGGTTCCCATTATCACCCAACCGCGTAAGGAATGCAAAAATCCGGAAACATAACACCGATATGACGGAAACTAGGGCGGCAAGAGTGGAACAAAACACTAGGCGAGAGGCCGAGCCTTCCACCCTTTACCAAGTATATAGATGCATTAAGATATCATGGCAATATAATGATATCCCAACAAGTAAAATATTGTTCCAACAAGGAACGGTCTCCAATCTTCACCTGCAACTAGCAACGCTATAAGAGGGGCTGAGCAAAGCGGTAACATAGCCAATCAACGGTTTGCTAGGACATGGTGGGTTAGAGGTTTGACATGGCAATTTGGGAGGCATGATAAGTAAGTGGTAGGCATCGTAGCATAGGCATAGCAAAAGAGCGAGCATCTAACCAAGCAAAGATGGTAGTGATTTCGAGGGTATGATCATCTTGCCTGCAAAGTTGTCAGAGTTGACTGGATCCTCGAAATCAAACTCAGCGGGCTCCTCGTTAGCGAACTCGTCTCCTGGCTCTACCCAAACAAGCAAACGAAATGCAATCAACCACGTGCACTGCTCAAGCAATATGATGCAAACATGGTATGCTATGTGGGATGCGATATGGGATGCGTATGCAAGATTTGACAAGGAATGCATTAACCTGGACTCAACTTGGAAATCCAAGTGTGACACTGGAAAGGTGAGATGAAATCGCTTGAAAACGATATAAAGAACGCCGGAATCGGAGTTACAGTTTGGAAATGGCAAGCAATTCAAATATGACCATGTTCTGTGATTTACAGCAAGTAGCCAACTAGATGCAACAAGATGAACATGCTACAGCACCCAAACATGGCATCAAAATACATGGCAGGTCAACCCGGCAATTCGACCCATGGGTGGCCGCGCCCATGGGCACCCGACCCGAATGGGTAGGGTATGGGTCGGCATATTCACCCATAGGTAAGCCCGATGGGTAACCCGATTAGTCACGGGTAGGGCATGGGTACGAGGTCCTGCCCATGGGTCACCCGATGGGTCGCCCGATTAGCTGACATGTGGGCCATTTATATCTAAATAGTAGTAGTAGGTTAGTCTCCCGCAGTCCAGCCCACAGTCGCCGGCCCAGTCCAGTAAGTCAGCACCTAGGTTTTACGAGGCAGAGAAGCCAATGCTGCCAACCCCGTCCTCCACTCCTCCTCGCGCAGGCGGCGCAGCCAACGCACAAACCTAGCCGCCCCACTCCTCTCGCCCTTCCCAGTCCCATCGGCAAGCCGCCGCCGCCGCCCACTGTCCGACGCCGTCGCAGGCTGCCGGATCCCCGCGGCCGCCATCCTCCTGGGCCATAGGATCCCCGTTGCCTCCATCCTCGCGGGGACGTAGGATCCCCCCTGCAGGCCGCCTCCATCCTTGCTAGATCTACAGCCAAGCACCACCTCCGCCTCCATCCCTCAAGCAGCAGGCTCACCGCGCCGGAGCAGCAACACCGCCAGCTCTGCATCGATCCGGTCCAACCGGAGCAGCACCGCCGCCATCCTCGTTCTTCCTCCAAGGCATCACCGCACCGGACCAGCACTAAGGCCATCATCAAGCCGGAGCAGCACCGAGGCCATCACCGCGCCCTCCTTCTGTCTCACCAAGGTTTGCAACAGTAGAACAATTCCCAACCTTTTCTATTCACTTTACATCAGTATAATAGATGAGAGATGAGTTCAACTAAGTAATTTTGTGTGGTCTTGTATAGATGAGTTCACCAGTGGATAGTTTCTCGGCGCCGGGAGTGGAAAGCTCAGCTGTGCATGGAACTCAACATGACAAGTCATCCACTCCACAAGGTACAGATGGCATCGAGGCTGAGACGACCCAAGGTACTGGTACAGAACCTGGACAACCTAAAAGGAGGAAACTTACATCTGAAGTATGGAATGAGTTTCATAAAGAATTTATTGGTGGGAGATGGCAAGCTCAATGCATGTATTGTAAAAAATGGCTTAGTGCAGCAAGCACAGGTGGCACCACACATTTGAATAACCATTTGAAAACTTATTGTGCCAAGAGTGCTTTTAGCAACTTAGCATGCCTTTTAATCTTATAGATTTTAATGCAAATCTTGTTGTTTACTTTGAATGCTTCTATTTTCTTGTGTTTCAGGAGGTTGATGATCAATCCATCCTAACTGAAGCCTGAAACATGATTGTATGATGTTGCTGCTGCTGCTTGGTTGCGACGAGAAGGCGGACGACCCGGCGTGCTACACTGCTACCTGTTGTTATTTACATTTATCCATGGCTGCTACACTACTACTTCCTACTGCTAGCTTGTTGGCACACAACTACTCAACCTGAACCTTGTATTTGTGCTGCTGCTGAACTTTTGTATTTCTGCTGCTATTTGTGCACCTGAACCTTGTATTTGTGCTTCTGAAGACCTGCACCATGTATTTGTGATGCTATTTGTGCTCTTGAACCTTGTATTTGCCTTCCTGATATTGTGTTTTCTAGCTGTTCTACTATATATTCACATTGATGGTTAGTAACTAAAGCTATTTGTGCATTTTTGTCACTGTGTGAACCAATATTTGTTATATGAATTTTGCCACTACTCTGTTGTACACTGTACAAGAACAATATATAGCAGCCCGATGGGTAACCCATCGGGTCGGGTTACCCATCGGGTTCGGGCGTGGGTCTGATCCTTCGCCCATGGGCAGGGTTGTGGACGACTGGGTAGACCCATTTAGTAATCGGGCATGGGTTTGGTAGACCTCGACCCGGGCAAACCCGACCCGACTGCCAGGTTGAATGGCAGGGATCCATTCATGAAGCTTAACAAAAGACTAGCACTGGGCTACGTCCAATTCATCCATTAACAGGTCCAAGCAAGCATGGCAAAAATGCATTTGGTAAACAGATTTCCGACTTGGTGAAATTAACACTTATCTGGAATTTCAGATCAGATAGCCCACTTTGGAGCAAGAAAACAATATGCTACATGATCTGAACATGGCAAAGTAAAGCATGGCATGGAGCTACTCAAAGAGCTTAACAAAAGTCCCTTAGTGACCTTGAGCCAAAAGGGATCAAAAAATAAATTTGCAAGCATGTGCACATTGCAAAAACATAATCAGTTCTCAGACTTAGTGAAAACTGCAGCATGCTGAAACAGATATCAAGTAGGCATGTTTACGAGCTCGATGCACTCACTACAGAGCAAGTCATGACAATCTAAGCATACACCCATCAAGAATACACAAAATACAAGCTAGACATGGCAAGAACAAAAACATAGCATGCACGGATCAACTACAACATCCTCGGCAAAATTGCTAACAAGTAGACAATCTGCCCAGATTCACGAAATAGCAAAAGTAGAGCTCGATTGACTCAAGCTAGGGTGCTCCATAATTGCAAACAAGGACATGGATGGGTAGAGCACTACAATATTAACAAAACATCCTTACTGATCATTCTCAAAAGAGGCACGGATCACTAGGAAACAACATGAACATATGGCATATTAAGATAAACAGCTCAAGGACTTAGTGGAAATGCTAAGTCCCTGAAATCAGCATTAACGAATGCTCCACTTTGCAAGCTTGTGCTAGTCACCACACACATCACAAAAATACATGGGTTGCATCTCTGGATATATGGCAAAACATATAACGAAACTCATGTAGAGCTCAGGGGCATATCATGCACACATTAATCATGGCAAAAATGACAAATATCTAATTGGAGCAGCAAATCTGACAATTATCTCAAATAGCCTTCTTCTAACAGCATTTCGGGCATCAAGATGAACTCAAATGAAAATGATCCAATGATATGAAATGATGTGCTTTCTGAGACGAACATTTTGATATGCTATATGCTCAAAACGGATCTACGGGTGAGGAGATACAACATGATGAACATAGCCAAAATAACTAAGGACTTAGGGAAAAAGAGAGGTTAACCCTTCTCAGATCTAGGGTTTCACGCCGGCGCGCGAACCGAGGCAGAACTCCGGCGAGCTCCCGCGGCTCTGGCGAGCTCGATGGAGCGGCGGGGAGGCGAGGGGAAGTAGATCCGGCCTCTCCCGGCCGGATCCGGCGGCGGGGAGGGGTCCGGCGACCGCGGGGGTGGCGAGGAGGCGCAGGGACGACCGGCGACGAGCTCCCGCCGGCGA
>NC_041388.1:21995271-22026261 GCF_002162155.2 Triticum dicoccoides
GCGGGCCTGGCGGGCCGGCGGCGGAGGGGCGGCAGCGCGACACGTGGCAGCCTCTCAGTGGCCACGGGCGGCGGCGGACGGGGTGTCCGGCGCGGCGGACATGTCCGGTGCGGAGAGGGATGATTTAAGGGTTTCGGGGGAGAAGGAGATCCGGATTTCGGAGGGGGTCTTTATATAGAGGTAGAGGGAGTTAGGAGTGTCCAAATGAGATGCAGTTTTCGGCCACGCGATCGTGATCGAACGCTCTAGATGATGGAGAGGGTTTTGGTGGGTTTTGGGCCAACTTGGAGGGGTGTTGGGCTGCAACACACACGAGGCCTTTTCGGTCCCTCAGTTAACCGTTGGAGTATCAACCGAAGTTCAAATGGTACGAAACTTGACAGGCGGTCTACCGGTAGTCAACCAAGGCCGCTTGGCAAGTCTCGGTCCAATCTGGAAATGTTTAATCCGCACACACGAAAGAAAGGTAGAAATGACCACCGGAGGAGAACGAAGCGCCAGAATGCAAAACGGACAACGGGGAAAATGCTCGAATGCATGAGATAAACATGTATGCAAATGCAATGCACATGAAGACATGATATGAGATGCATGACAACAAGAACAACACACGGAGACAAAAACCCGAACCCGAGAAAATAAAATAACTTAACGCCGGAAACGGCAAGAGTTGGAGTACATATTAGGTAAATCATATCCGGGGTGTTACAGTTGACCATGTGTTCAAAAAATGTTAATATTTAATTTATAAAATGTTAATCAAACATATGAAAAAAAAGTTAAGCGTGGATAGAAAAATGTTGACCATGTATTAGAAAATGTCAGTCTTGTATTTTACAAATGTTAATCGAGCATTTGAAAATGTTTAAAAGTGTGTATAGGAAAAATGTTGACCATGTATTTAAAAATATTAATCTTGTAATTGAAAATTGTTAATCAAGAATTATAAAAATCTCGTATTTGGAAAATATTCTTCACTTCTGTCCCTCGGGATACGCTGGTGGCTCCCCTGCCGGTCCCCACTATCTGGTGCCGCTGGCTGACCCTTGGCAGGCCGGCCCTCTTCGTCGTCGACCTTGCATGTGTAGCCTCCCCCATTTCCAAAAAAAAAAGTGTAGCCTCCCCCATCTAATTCTTGAGTCACTGGCCTCACGGCATCTTGCCTTCAAAACGGATGCGCCTCAAGCTCGCTGAATGGCGCAACATCGAGGCCTTGATTTTTTGAAGGAATGCCATCATGGCGCACTTTATTAATTTGATAAAATAGTTACATCATTAACCAGAGCATTAATCAGGAACCTGGGGGTTCATTCTATCATAAGCAAACTTAGCTAGGGTGTGCGCTACCTCATTCTCCTCCCGGTTACAATGCAAAAATTGAACTGAACCTATCATACCCGCCATAATGAAACATTTTGCATAAACTGCCGAGGCTCCACTCCAAATTCTGTCTTGTCCTGAACAAGCATTAATTAATCACCTCAATTGAATCCGATTCTAATTGGATGGAATGAAAGCCCAACTCATGGGCTAACATAAGCCTCGATTTGGTGGGACGTTGCTATATTATTCTGCTTTGCATATGTCGTGTTCTTGCACCACGCGGTTGAAGGTGCAGTCCATGAGACGGTGCACCGCGCACGTACCGCAGCACGCGCTTGATGAGAGCGTGGTGACAGTCCCGCGGGTCATGCATATGCAGGCAAATCTGCTGCATGGCGTACGTGAGCTTCGGCGTGTGGGAGCTTGCCCTTCGTGTCGATCGACGTCGGAGACGGCTTGCATGTGTCCATGTCGGCGCGCTCCAGAATGTCCTCGGCGTACTGCCTTTGACAGAGGAAAAAACCAACAACAGTGTGTGTCACCTGAATGCCGAGGAAGAACCGCAGAGCGCCCAGGTCTTTCATGGCGAATTCGCCGGTGAGCCGTAGGATGATGCGTTGGAGAAGTGCCGGGGACGAAGCAGTGAGGACGATGTCATCGACGTAGAGAAGTAGGAACGCAGCGTCGTCGCCGCGGGCATAGGTGAACATCGACGAGTCAGAACGAGTCGCCGAGAAGCCCAGCGTGTGGACGAAACCGGAGAACGTCTGGAACCACGCTCGTGGAGCTTGTTTGAGCCCGTACAGAGACTTGTTCAGGCGACAGACGTGGTGTGGCTGCTGTCCGTCAACGAAGCCGGCGGGTTGAAGACAGTAGACCTCCTCCGTGAGTGCGCCGTGCAGGAACGCATTCTTGACGTCTAGTTGGTGGACAGGCCACCGCCGTGATGCAGCGACGGCGAGGATGGCGCGGATGGTGGCTGGCTTGACCATCGGAGAGAACATCTCGTTGTAGTCGACGCCGGCGCGCTGATGAAAGCCTCGGACGACCCACCATGCTTTATAGCGTTCGAGGGTGCCATCCGCCCGAAATTTGTGCTTGAAGACCCATTTTCCGGTGATTAGGTTGGCGCCGGGCGACCACGGAACCAGCTCCCAAGTGCGGTTGGAGACGAGCGCAGAGAACTCGTCGCGCATGGCGGCAAGCTAGTTTGGAACGTGCGCGGCGACCCGCACGGAGCTCGGCAATGGAGAAAGCGCAGTGGATGGCGAAGCAGTGGCGGCGTAGTACTTGGGGTTCGGCCGGAAGGTGCCGACCTGAGCTCGCGTCACCATGCGGGTCGGAGCAGCGGGCGTGGTGCGCGGAGCAGCCCTGCTAGGTGCTTACGAAGAGCCAGCGCCGTCCGATGCAGAAGGGGCGGTGGAGCTTGAACCAGTGGAGCGCGTGCGGGGCGCAGAGGCGTCAGAGCCTCCCGCTTCAGATCCAACGATGAGGCTTGAACTGGTGGAGCGCACGCTGGGTGCAGAGTCGTCGGAGCCACCTGTACCGGATCCAACGGTAGTGTTTGAACGCGCCGGGGACGCGGGAGACAACGGGGCGCCAGAAGGGCGATCCAATCCAGATCTAGAGGGCGAAAAAGAGTCGAGCACCGGGCGAAGAACCTGTAGAACAGGCGGAGCGCCTAGAGGCTGCGGAGCCGGCGGAGTGGAAGGAGCGGCGTGCGCAAAAGGGAAGCTCTCCTCATGGAAATATACATGGCGTGAGGTGAGAACCCGCTTAGACCCGAGGTCGAAACAGCGATACCCGCGATGATCGGCAGGATAGCCAAGGAAGACACATGCTACAGAGCGAAAATCAAGCTTGTGGCACGCTGTGGAAGCAGTGTTTGGGTAGCAAAGGCAGCCGAAGACGCGGAGCATGCTATAGTCAGGAGCAACGCTGAGGAGAAGCTCATGAGGAGTGCGCGGCGAGCTGCTGTGACCAAGGTTTTGGATTCCGAATGGACGAGTAGTCAGAGTCGTCAAACCGGGGAACGACCGCAGCGTCGACGTGGTCGCGGAGCCCGAACATCTCGATCGCGGTGTTGAAGTGACGACGCCACTGCGCGTAGTTGCTGGCAAGCAGATCGAGGGTGATGGGGACGTGGCAGCGAATGTCGATCGTCTGCAACACCGACGGGAGGACAGTGGTGGTTGGGGCAGCGGCGACAGGGCCAGCAACGGGAACAGAGGCGACGGGGCCGGCTGGAAGGAGAGCGGGCGGAGGTTGCGGTGGATCGATAGCGGCAGGAGCGCCGGGGCCATCCGCAACGGGGGAGGAAGGAGAGCCGGGGCCGTCGGCCATAGCAGCGGAAGCAAGATCGTCGACCGAAGCAAAGGGGTTGAGCCGATCGGAAGTATCTGATACCATAAAAGAGGGAGAGGGATTGTAGGATTCAACACACTTTGGATTAGCACTGCGGCTGAGGCTATATACAGTTTACAGGCTGATCGTGTGCCACTACCTGAGGCCGATCGTGGGATACATCGGGCCCACTACAAACACTCTAGCGCTGACTGAAGTCGTGCTGTATACACAATACATACACCATACGTGTATACTCTAACAGTTCTCTACAAAAAAAGCAATAAGTAATTATTACCTGTTCGTTCTCTTTTCTACATTTCAATTAACCCTTCTCATGATTTTAAGAAAGTCAGAAACGTATTGTGGAAAATTCCCAGTTGATCGGTTGCTTCAGTCAGTTGTTGGTTTGCAAGTCAATCGTGTGCGTTAAGTAACTTACTGAAATAAAGCTACGAGATACCAGGAAATTGAGGAGCTAATAATTTGGATCACTTGCCTGAATTATAACTGCACCATCCAATTGAAATCAGATTCACAGCTTAATACATGATGTGCACCATATATATTGATGACAATTTGTTTTCTGCGGCAACCATTGGGATTGGGATTGTGGGTTTCTTTCTGAGCAAATTGTGGACCTTATTAGTACCTACACATCGAAGATTCAGCAGTTGGAAGCTGGATTAACACGGCAGAAGTTCTCACTGGCCCAAGGGCCTCGAATAGGTTTCACTATCGAGAGGTTCAACATGGTGGCAACCTGGGTGAGCTACCTTTTGCGGACCCTTGCTGCTGTTTTGGTATCTCTAGCCTGATTTTAGATGGTGTTTGGTTCAGAAGTCCTAGGATTTTTTCTAGTTCCTGTAGAAAAAGTCCCTCCTGTTTAGTTTCTAGGGATTTTTTAAGAACTTTTTCTAGTTTCTGGGACTAAAAAGTCCCCGAACCAAACACCCCCTTAGTGCTCTGGCAGCAAGTAGCTATCAGTTACCCTAAGGCTGGTCACAATGGGGAGGAACTTAGGAGTAAAATCACACACTCCAATACAACTTTGCTTATGTGGCACATATTTAATGAAGAGAGAGGTGCTTGTGGTAACTAGCTAAGTTACCGGAACATCACACACTTCAAGAAACAATGAGTCTATAACCTAATAAATACATCGTTGCATGACACTATATAGATGTTCCTACCCGCTATGGAGGTAGTAATATAGTCTAGGGAAGTGTGTAAGTTACTAGCTTATGTTCTTGCCTATTATGACCAGCCTAAGTTGTGTAGAAAACCGTGATTCGTCTTGAAATCATATCATTCTTAGGTCGGGTGTCGGTAATAAATGTTTTGTATTTGATGCTACATTTTAATAACTTCATAAAAGTGCGTGCCTTTTATTAAGTTATCACGAAAACCTTGCCTTTTCTTTTTGAACTTAAATTCGAAATTCAAATTACAGTGCCAAACTTGAATGGCAAACAGCTGGCAACACAACAAGTACGACGCGCAGGGGCTCACATTTCCCCGCCATGTACAGAAGCCACGATCGAGAAAGCCTCCAGCTAGCTTAGAGGCCACAGATGGGCAGGTCGAGCGGGGGCGGCACCGTGGCCTGGAGCTCCCCCTTGCCGTCCTCCACCAGCAGCGCCATGGCGAGCCCGCCGGAGAGGTGCGCGTCGATGTGGCAGTGCACCAGCCACACCCCCGGGTTGTCCGCCACGAAGCGCACCACGGCCCAGCCGCCGACGGGCACGCCGATGGTGTTCCGGCTGGGCGGGTCGACCATGTTAAACCTGCCCGCGTCCCGCCTCGGGTCGTAGTTGCCGAACCCGGTGGCGAGCACGTAGAAGTGGTAGCCGTGGATGTGCATGGGGTGCTCCTCCGCCGCGAAGATGCCCGTGTCCTGGAACACCATCTGCACCACGGCGCCGTACCTGACGCGGTACAGCCGCGTGCCCTTCACCGGCTGCCACAGCGCGCGCGGGACGCTCTGCGAGGTGTAGTCGAAGACCACCGGCGGGCGAGCCGGGAAGTCGTCGGTGAAGACGCCGGGGATGCGGCCGTAGTGCGCCTGCAGCAGGGAGACGGCGCTGGGGAGCTGGAACGACACGTTGTTCATGCTCGCGCCCAGCCGGGTGTTGTTGGGGCCCTGGCAGAAGGGGCCCGGCCGGCAGCTGAACTGGCCGAACCCGACCGTGGTGAACACCTCCTGCGTCACCGGCCCGGGCACCTTCACCGGCCTCGGGCTCCGGATGCTGTTGGAGAAGGCGGTGGCCGTCTTGGTGTCGTTGTTGGCCGGCAGCATAGCAGGGAACATTGGTGCTCCAGCGCCTGCCCCTGCGGCTGCCTTCTTGTACTGGAAGATGGCGGTGGCTGTGGTGTTGTCCACGGGGACGCCCCGAGCAGAGGCGTAGACGCGGGCGCCGAGGTAGTAGCGGCCAGGGGCGGCGTGGGCGGTCACGAGGACGTCGGTGGTCTGTCCGGGACCAAGGAGCACCACGGTGGTCTCGAAGGGCTTGGTATACATGGCGTCGGCGGCCACCACGGTCATCTTGTGGCCGGCGAGCGAGACGAAGAGCTCGGAGTTCATGGCCGCGTTGATGATGCGCAGCAGGTTCGTCTCGCCGGCGACCACCGGGATGATGCTGGTCTCTGCATGGTGGTCACCAATGATAAGTTTCACTGTTTCAGTTGGCAACATGCATGCATGCAAATTAACGTGGTAGGTAACCAACAAAATTAAATAACACCTTGGCTGGAGCACTGGAGGAAATCTCCGGGCTGGCCGTTGATTAGGATGGCGTCGGAGACGTTGGGCCCCGCGCCGGTGACCATGGACTGCCTGAGCACCGCGATGGGGTCCCTCCTCCACCACTCCGCTGCACGTCGATCGATCGATGAGATGAAACTAAACTATAAACTAACCGACGATGATGGACGTACCCAGGACGACGGGGAACTCCTTGGCGGGCTTGGGAAACGGGTAGGGGCGGCCGCGCTTGGGGAGGATGACGAGCGCGCCGTGCACGGTGGCGCGGAGCCAGGAGCTGTGCGCGTGCCACCACAGGGTGCCCTCCTGCTCCTGGACGGTGAACCGGTACGTGTAGCTGGACCCCGGCCGGATCGGGCACTGCGTCACGAACTCCGGCCCGTCCGCCCACCCGTTCCGGAGCTGCCGGAGTCCGTGCCAGTGGAGGGTCACGTTGTACTGCGCCCTGTTGACGGCCTTGATCGCCAGCGTGTCGCCGTCGTGGACCTCGATGGTCGGCCCCGGGAACTGCCCGTTCACCGTGATGATCTTGCTCGTCTCGCACAGCCTCTTCACCACCGTCTCCTGGACCTGCATGGATGCCGACAACAGTCAGATTAAGCATTACCAACTAGTGCTAGTGCTAGGAGTAGAAATACCAGGAGACAAGACTGAACTGACGAGAGGATGGAGGCACGTACCACGAACTCGTAGAATCGCTCCTCGGCGAGGGCGCTGGGTAGCAGGAACGACAGCACAAGAACACCGGAGATGCAGCAGCCGAGCCTCATGAGACGCCTCGTCGCCGCCGTCGCATCCATTGCTCCTAGCAGCTCCAATGCCTAGCCGGCTGCTCGCTTCTGTCAGATGCTGTTCTTGCCTTGCCTTGATGACAAAACCAAGCGTCTATAAATAGATGCAGATAGATAGAGGTCGATCGGCGCGCTGGAGAGGAGGTCAGTGCGGTTGTTTGAGCTTTGGAAGATTAGGTTTCGACGATTTCGTCCTGCGATTTGTTTCCTCCATCTCTCCTGCTCCCTCTTCCTCCTTTGGTCTGCCCACGCTTCAAAAATTAATGCTGACGGCCAGGGAGTTGTTGCACCCACAAAAGATCCATCACTTTGAGCCACGCTGCAGGGGCTAGTTTAGGCTGTTTGTCAAAGTGTTCCTCAGATGGCACCCTCCTTTTCCCACTCCAACCGAGCAGTTCCTCAAATTCCAGTGGTTGGATGGCGACGCAGGTCCGATATGACTATTGATTAGTTAGGGCCATTCAGCAGCTTACGTACTATTTTCTCGCTGGTAACCATTAACTAATCGTGCTTTTTCCATTTCGAGAAAAAAAAACTAATCGTGCTTTTCAGAAATGGTTTGAACTAATCTTATCAGTGAGAGAGGAGCAGGCACCAGCAAACGCATGCTTAACTGAAGTCTTATCAGTGAAATCTTTTTTTTCCTTTGCGGGGGATTATCAGTGAGACCTTTACTTGAATTAACTAGGAAGGACTCGAATGCTTAACTGATTTACTGTAAACAAACTACAAATTCACTGGCTATTTTGGTTTTTTCATTTGGTTTTCAGAAGGCAAGCTATTAACACTTCAACTTCAACCAGGTTGCTCTCTTCGTGGACAGTAACATTACGGTAAGAGCATCTCTAACTGATCCCTAGCTATGATTCAAGGAGGATACAGCCAAGTATCTTTAAAGGAGGATAATTTTCCTCCTCCAACGGTGGCCGGATCTATCTAGTCCCTATACTTAAAGGAGAATATATTTGTTTCAATTCTTTTAGCCTTGTCACGTACATTTCAAACAATTCCACACTATTTCATCAGTCATTCGAATGATTCAAAATAAACATGCACAACATCCAAACCAGAAACATGCATAGTTGCACGGTTTGGGCAATTCAAATTAAAACATGCAAATAGTTCATCCAAAAGGCACCACATCGACAAGTTTGATCCAAAATCACCACAATTTAGCTTGTCTTATGTTGTTGATTGACCCCAACCAAAGGCATGCAACAAGAACTCAAACAACATCGTCACTAGAGAAATCACGACCACCTCTAACTCCACCACCATCCACAAGGCCACCACCACCATCCACAAGGCCACCAACACAATTACCATCTCCACGCCCACCACCCCTATCGACATGGCCACCACCACCATTCTGAAGAGAGACCTCCTTCTGAATCAAGGTCCCTCCACGAGTGAGCTGCCAAAACTTTATTGATGTGTCATCTATTGTGATTGGATACATGAACATGATAGCATGTTCTTCGTCCTTTCTTTCATTCACAAGCCTCTCCTCCTCTAGTGCAAGCCTACGCTCTGCCGCCTTCAACTCCCTCTCTTCGGCCACCAACTTTGACCTTCATCTCTCGTCCTCCGACAACTTGCGCTCATTCCATCTTGCTGCCTTCTCTTCTTTGCATTCGGCCGCCAAGGCTTTCTTGGTCTCAATCATGGCCATGAGCTTTTCTTTGTAGGTGCCGCTGAAGACTCCTCTTCTCTTCCTCTCTTTTCAACTTCACCAAAGGAGCCCAAACTTTTTGCACACCCTCCCATGACAATCCAAAGCATCCATGCCAAATTTGAATGGGTTCTGACATTGTATGCATCTTCTATGATTTTCCCGGAGGAAAAACCGTAAAACACTGCCCGGACATGACGCAACGCGTGTTCAGTGTCCAAATTCGGTCCAATTTTGCATGGACTAGTACAATGGATAGGCCCATATCTTGGCAAAATTTGGTGTCATTCCGTGAATGCCAACATAACCACTATGTACAAGCAGCAACGTTCGGGTTTGCCATTAGGGCAAGTGTAATACAACTTTTTTTTCAACTTCACCAAACGAGCCCAAACTTTTTGCACACCCTCCCATGACAATCCTAAGCATCAATGCCAAATTTTAATGATTTATGACATTGTATGCATTTTCTATGTCTTTCCCAGAGAAAAAAAAACCTAAAACACTGTCGGACGTGACGCAACGTGCGATCGGTGTCCAAATTCACAATTTTGCGTGGACTAGTACAATGGCCATGCCCACACCCTGGCATACTTTCGTGTCATTTCGTGAATGCCAGCATAACCACCATGTACAAGTAGCACCATTCGGGCCTGTCGACAGGGCAAGTGTAATACAACCCTTTTTTTTAACTTCACCAAACGAGCCTAAACATTTTGCACGCCCTCACATGACAATGCCAAGCATCCATGCCAAATTTGATTGATTTTTGATATTGTATGTATTTTCTATGATTTTCCCAGTGGAAAAACCCTAAAACACTGATTCGTTCCAATTTTGCGTGGACTACTGGGGTGGGCATGCCCACATGATGGCAAAATTTGGTGTATTTCGAAATATGATCAAAATTTGACCATCTTTTACGGAGGCCGTTTGCGTAGTGGAGGGAAGCGTCCGTCTCAAAGGACTTTTCTTTCGGCATCTTACGAATGGACCCAAAATTTTTCTACAGTCTTTTATCATCATGAGAAGCATGCATGCAAATGATCGCTTATTTCCGAGACTCCGTGCATTTTCTATGATTTCCCGGTGGAAAAACCCTAAAAGGCTGCCCGGACGTGACGTAACGTGCGTGTGGTGTCTGAATTCGTTCAGATATTGTGTTGAGTGCTGGAGTGGGCATGCCCACTTCCTGGCAGAATTTGGTGTCACTCTATGCATGGCATGAAGTACACCGTGTAGAACGAGGACCGACTGGGTCTGCCAGTATGGCTAGTCTCGAAGCGCTTTCTCGGATTAACATTTTTCAAAAAAGATGGCCATTTTTTTAAAAACAAATCACGAACATTTGTTTTGTTTGCCCGAACATTTTTTGAAATGAATGAATAATTTTGCAATTCATGAACATTTTTTGAATCCATGAACTTGTTTAATATTGGGGAATAAATTTTGAAATACGCAAATAATCATGAACATGATAATATTTGCCAACATTTTTTTCCTAATTGTGAATGTTTCTAATTTTCAAACAATTTTGTAAAATCACAAACATTTTTTGAAACCGCGAAAAATTTATGATTTCCCAAACATTTTTTCAATTCACAAACATTATATGATTTCTCAAACATTTTCCAACAATTATGAAATTTGGAAATCCCAAATTATTATAAAGAAGGAAATAACAAAAACATTAATGGGAAAAGATAATAAGACCAGAAAACAAATGTAAAAAAATCAGGGGCGTTACTCTGTATTTTGCAAACGGGCGCCTGAAGCCCTCCAATCTGGGCCGGCCCATTTTTCATGCAGTTAAACAAAAGCGGCACTGTATGTCAAATCAAAAGCGGCACTGTTTTTTCATGCATGTAAAATCATAAAAAAAAATCTTGAAAAACAAAAAGTATCTGGTTAATTTGGGTACTGGTTGGAACTGGCACTGCACACGTGCAATCTGCTTACTGCTGTTAAGAGTAAGAATTGGATGGCACTAGTTCTAGTTTTTCTTTGGTTTTGCAGTGTGATTAGCTTTAGTTTGAGTGTATGCGTGCCACGTAAGGCAAAAGGGCACCGGAAAGAACCGAACATGTGATGGCGGGATTGCAATTCTCAGAGAGACACGCGGCAGACGCCACGGACGTGAGGTTGTCTCGCATGAAAGAAATTCTGGGAGATTGCTAGCTTCTCCACCAAGTCGGACTGTCCAAGTAATTATGATTCGCAAAGGGAAAAGAAGTGCAAAGGGAAAAGAAATTCAAAGCAAGCTCCCTCTGATAGCTGAGGAGGGAATAGATACGGCACGCCATGTTGACAAGGAATGTTTTCCTCCGGGACAAAAGAGAAACATAGCAGCAGCCACCAAGAACAAACGCGGTAGTGCTGAATGGAATGGAAGTCGGTTGCTCTCGGTTCACACGCGGAGCCGAAAAGGCGAGTCTAGGCCACTGCCGTCTGATCACGCACTGACGCACACTTTTTTCTGCCTACAAAAAGAGCCGGCTGCTTAGCCTATTGTCCAATCCTCGCTCGCTCCAGTACCACAACTAGCCATACCCATACATACGTACGTACAGCTGATCTTCCCATAGTCGGCAATGGCGTCCGTCGATGACCTGGAAGCGGCCACGGTGAGCGGGATAGCCCAGTCCATGTTCCCAGGGACTGTCCCGACGAGGGCGCAGTTGGCGCGCTCGCTCTGGGCGCTGGGCTCCCTCACGCTGCTCGTCGGCATGACCACCGCGTTCCACCTGCCACCGGCCGGCCCGATCCTCGGCCCGGCCGTCTACTACCCCATCCTCGCCGTGGTCCTCGCCGCCGCAGCCGTCGAGATGGCCACGGCCGTCTTTCTGCACGTCCCGGCCATGTCCTCGGACGGGCCGCGCTTCCACGCCTTCGCCAGGGGTCTGCTGCCCTTGGCGTACCTCCTCCTCCTCGTCGCCGTCTCCGCCAGCGGCTTCGCCATCCCATTCAAGCTCCCCAAATAGCTAGCCAGGTGATGCATGCATGCATGTAGTAGTAGTCTCTATTGGAAATATGTATGCGGAGTACGTGGAGGTGTTTCCATGTTGAGTTAGATGCCGGCCGAGTCAGTCCGGTGAGTCTGTGTTGCAGCTACGTCTACGTACGGGCTTGCACTCGGGAGGACTAGTCCGAATAGGTTTCGATCGCTACCTAGTTCGAGGCATCATTCGCAGTCCTCCAACAAGTACAGTGATGAAGACCAAGAGCGTGGAGTACATGCCCTTCTTCTTCTCCCTGGTGAGCTTCTTCAACGGTGCAGCTAGGGTTTTGTGTTGCCAAAGTTAAGGTTCTGCTGGCCATATATACGTTTAATCAATCGCCCAATCATGCGTGAATGCATGGTCTGTGTGTGTGTGTTCGTGTGCGTGTTTTGACATATACGTCGTCACCTCCTGGTTGGCCAAATCATGGATGAGCTCAAGGAATGGAAGACTGCGGGAGTTGCACGCTTAGAACCTTTCGTGAGAAAGTAGTATAGTTTGTATCGTGTAGTGTGAGTGTCGCTAGCCGGGTGTTCGCATCCGTGTCTAGTTTCTTGTAAATATGTTGCTCTCTTCTATAAAAACATAGTACGTCGTTGGCGTACTTTCTGAAAAAACATATATCGTAATCAAAAGACTAGATTGTTTCAACATATGAAATCGGAGAAAATATATGTCGTCAAAAGTAGTACTCCCTCTAGTCCTTTTTAGTTCGCATATAAGATTTGACTGAAATCAAGCCTCGTAAAGTTTGGTCAACTTTGTAAAAAAAATGCCAACATTCACAATCTGAAATCAATACCACTAGATGTGTCATGACTTAAAGTTTCATATTATATAACTTTAGCATAGCAGATATTGATATTATTTCATATAAATACGGTCAAACTTTGTGAAGTTTGACTTCAGAGGATTGTAATATGCAGAGTAAAAAGGACCGGAGGGAATACGTCAACCCTTCAAAAAACAAAAGCGGCACTGTATGTCAAATCAAATCAGTCCAACTTCATTTAACTAGCCAAGGTTATTTGTTGTCTCTTCTGCTGATGTGACTGGAAAATGAGAGCGGGCTTTTATGTCACTTGATTTTGACTCTTGTGATCTTCTCCCTTGGTTTTTGTCGCTTTGCGCCGATGGTAGGCGGATGTATGGCCTTTCGGTTTTGCACCGCTGCTATACGTACAACCAGTACCATGCATGTAATTTCGAATATTCCAATACTTTTCGTTAATCGAGACCCATATAACTTGTAATCTCGTGATTCTAAAAAAAACTTGTAATCTTGACGGGGAAGAACAACACGGTACTTTATATCTCTTTGAAAATTGCACATGTGCGACCTGTCTAATCAAAGAAAAAGAAAGCAAGTATCCAACGGGCTTGTTGGCTAATTTTCTGTGCACGGTGCTACGCCTGGACTTTATCGAAAAAGACTTTTGCTCAGTTTTAATATGTAAAACAACGATCAACAACATCCAGTACAAATGCACGTCCGCACAAGGTCATTAGATTTTTCCCATCATGTATGCACGAGCTCCACAACATAACCACCTACTCCCTCCGTTCGGAAATACCTGTCGGAGAGCCTCCGTCCCAAAATCCTCATCTTAAATTTGTCTAGAGTAGATACATTCATATCTACACAAATCTAGACAACAATTTTAGGAGGATGCAATACGAAGGAGACACGTCTTCTTCTTTTCTAAGGGGATGGAGGATGCATCTTCTTGATCTTTTTCTTTTCGTCTTTTCTTTATAGGAAAACATCTTCTTGATCTTATCATAAACTGCATTGATAACATGGGATTGACTTGGATCGATCGATGAAAACTATACATTATATGTTAGTAATAATAGATGTTATACCTACTACGTACGTATATGTGGAAAATAGTGGATGTTATACCTATATTTGAAAGAAGAAAAACCACATACACGCCTACTCCAACAGTTCCCCTCAAAAAAAAAAAAGAAGAACTCCAACAGCTCCTGTATCTCTAAAAAAAAACTACTGTTTACGGGAAGTTGGGGCAAAAAAATGCCTCCAAGAGCTCCCGTAAACCCATTTTTTACGGGATCTTGTAAAAACACCTCGTCCATCCTCCAAGTTTAAGGGAAGATGGCCTTCCCATATAATTTTGGCGGGTGGATAACTGCCTGAAACTTCACGAGTAGAACACTGGACCACCCTGCGCCACCGCCCGAACACCGCTGCCACCACTGCCTCGTGTCGTCGTCGACGTCGCCACCACTCCCGTGCACCGCCACCACACACCGCATTGTGCCGCCGCCACTCGTGCGTCTCGTCTTTGTCACTAACATGCGGGGCCTATGCTTTTTGCTAGAGTTTTTAAACTGAAATTGGAAAATAAAGATTTTAGGAGATGATGATTACGGGAGCTGAAAAAAATGACTATCCGAAAACTTTACATAAATTATATGGCCATCCCATAAAACGACTTTTACGGGACGTTTTTTAGGGGAACTCTTGGAGTTGCTCTTAGGGTATTTTTCAACGTTGTCCCCTAAAAGGGACACTCTTTGTCTGTGCACTGGTCCTGACTCATCCGCTGGTAGGGATACATGAGCCAACCATCCAACGCTATACCTCAAATGTTCGCCTCTTAAATTTTAAAAAATAGCAATGGCAAGTGTAGTGTGGATTTGAGTGGAGTAATGGTCATTTTACAGTACTCCCTCGATTCCTAAATATATTGTATTGGTTTCTGTGCAAGTCAAATTTATGTATGTTCAACTAAGAATATAAAATAAAATATTAACATCCACAATACAACATAAATAAAATATTTTTTTCATGATCAATCTAATGATATAAGTTTAGTACTGTAGATATTAAAACCTAGGTCTCCTAAGAAGAAGCTATTTGCTAAGGACAACGCGCCCTTTTTATCTTATAATAGCGAACGGATAAAAACAGTGATGTGGCTTCCCCTTTGCCCCATGATCCGTGTAGAGGAACGGACGTCACACAGGCAATTACCAAAAAAGACTTTCGCCCTGCTTTATAGATAAAGCAACACAGCTGAACCGATACATGATGATGAGCAAACCCTCTTACAAAGCAGATCAAAGAAAAATACATGAAAACCGGAGAGAACACACCCTAACATAGACCAACCTAAACTACTAACAAGGAAGGAGACTCGCCACCAAGGGAAACCACCGACCTCGTATCGCCGCTCACACCAAGTTCCCATTGGAGAGGATCCCCTGCCCTCCCGCTCCGGATCGTGGAGCCCGCACCTACCTAAGGAAAACGAGGACCGCGAGTGGAACCAACGAGGAATTGTGTAAAGAATAAGAGGCAAGTGAAACCACCCATGCTAGAGCCGAGGGAGCTCCACGCGAGGATCTGAAAATGCCCGCCGATGCCGGCGCAGCGCTCTAGAGGAACCTGAGCTCCATGAAGACACCCTCAAGAGGGAGACGACACACATGTCGCCGCCGTCGAGACTGAGTGACCGGTCAAGGGTTTTCACCCGAAGCCCTGGCTTGGTAAGAGGGACCTCAACTACGCCCCTAAGAGGGATGTGGCACCCTCAGGCATCGTCGTCGCTGGTGCCAAAGCACAAGGCTTTTGTCTGGAACCTCTCGGCCTCGCCACACCAAGGACACTCAAGCACTTGCTCAACCCGACGATAGACATGCCGCCACCAAATAGATCCTCCTGAGCATGATCTGGGTACCGCCACTACCAAGGCACTGTCGACACCAAGGTCACCCAAAGCAACATCCATTGTTGTCCACACCAACAACTCCGCCAAGATGCCTGCTGAAAAGCGAATCCGACGGACCGCCACCTGATACGTCCATTTTGCATCATGCTTTTATATTGATATTTATTGCATTATGGGCTGTTATTACACATTATGTCACAATACTTATGCCTATTCTCTCTTATTTTACAAGGTTTGCATGAAGAGGGAGAATGCCGGCAGCTGGAATTCTGGGCTGGAAAAGGTGCAAATATTAGAGACCTATTCTGCACAACTCCAAAAGTCCTGAAACTCCACGGAAGTCAGTTTTAGAATATATAAAAAATATTGGGCGAAGAAAGTACTAGAGGGGGGCCACCCACCATCCACGAGGGTGGGGGCACGCCCCCTACCTCGTGGCCCCCCTGGCAGGCCTCCGGTGCCCATCTTTTGCTATATAAAGTCTTTCGCCCTGAAAAATATAATAAGCAAGCTCTTGGGACAAAACTCTGCCGCCACGAGGCGGAACCTTGGCAGAACCAATCTAGGGCTCCGGCGAAGCTGTTCTGCCGGGGAAACATCCCTCCGGGAGGGGGGAATCATCACCATCGTCATCACCATCGATCCTCTCATCGGGAGGGGGTCAATCTCCATCAACATCTTCACCAGCACCATCTCATCTCAAATCCTAGTTCAGCTCTTGTATCCAATCTTTGCCTCAGAACCTCAGATTGG
Organism: Triticum dicoccoides; assembly: GCF_002162155.2. NCBI lineage: Eukaryota > Viridiplantae > Streptophyta > Magnoliopsida > Poales > Poaceae > Triticum > Triticum dicoccoides. The sequence goes on from NC_041388.1 coordinate 22,011,615, forward strand.
TACCTGTGGATTGCTAGTAGTGTTGATTACTCCTTGTAGTTGATGCTAGTTCGTTTATTCGGTGTAAGATCATATGTTCAGATCCTTTATGCATATTAATAACCCTTTGATTATGAACATGAGTATGATTTGTGAGTAGTTACGTTTGTTCCTGAGGACATGGGAGAAGTCTTGCTATAAGTAGTCATGTGAATTTGGTATTCGTTCGATATTTTGATGAGATGTATGTTGTCATCCCTCTAGTGGTGTCATGTGAACGTCGACTACATGACACTTCACCATTGTTTGGGCCTAGAGGGAGGCATTGGGAAGTAATAATTAGATGATGGGTTTCTAGAGTGACAGAAGCTTAAACCCTAGTTTATGCGTTGCTTTGTAAGGGGCTAATTTAGATCCATATGTTTCATGCTATGGTTAGGTTTACCTTAATACTTATGTTGTAGTTGCAGATGCTTGCAATGGGGGTTAATCATAAGTGGGATGCTTGTCCAAGTAAGGACGGTACCCAAGCACCGGTCCACCCACATACCAGATTATCAAAATATCGAACATGAACCATATGAACGTGATGAAAACTAGTTTGGCGATAATTCCCATGTGTCCTCGGGAGCGTTTTCCTTTATATAAGAGTTTGTCCAGGCTTGTCCTTTGCTACAAAAGGATTGGGCCATCTTGCTGCACCTTATTTACTTTTGTTACTTGTTACCCATTACAAATTACCTTATCCCAAAACTATCTGTTACCGATAATTTCAGTGCTTGCAGAGAATACCTTACTGAAAACCGCCTGTCATTTCCTTCTGCTCCTCGTTGGGTTCGACACTCTTACTTATCGAAAGGACTACGACTCAAAATCTCGTGCTGAAGAGCGTGGAGGTTCGAGTCCTCTTCAAGGCATAATATGGAGAATGCTCATTCAATGAGCATTCCCCGTAGAAGTATTCCGGAAATCTAGGCCTGGCGCTCTCCTCTATCTTCTGAGGTCCTTAACCATCTGCCTGAGAAAAGTAGACAGTAAAAGCCAAAATAGACTAAATATATATAGCCTGAACGATCCTAAAAATCCCTCGAAGGAGATAATAAAGAACCCAAAGCAGATGGTATCCTACTGCAAGGGTGGTCTTAAGAATCCAAAAGAGGTCGCTCAGATCACCTATACTTGTGGGTCATCAAGACTCTTTTCTGGCGCCGTTGCCGGGGAGTGAAGTGCCTTTGGTAGGTGGAATTTGGTAAGGAAAATTTTATATAGTGTGCTGAAATTTATTGTCACTTGAGTAATCCTTTAAGGGGCTTGTTCGGGGTATCTTCACCCCGACCAGTAGAGCAAAGAGTTGCTCCTCAACCTACTGAACCTACTGAAAATATTTACTTTGAAATTCCTTCGGGTATGATAGAGAAACTGCTGGCTAACCCTTTTACAGGAGATGGAACATTACATCCCGATTTGCACTTAATCTATGTGGATGAAGTTTATGGATTATTTAAGCTTGCAGGTATGCCCGAGGATGTTATCAAGAAGAAGGTCTTCCCTTTATCTTTGAAGGGAAAGGCATTGACATGGTTTAGGCTATGTGATGATATTCGATCATGGAACTACAACCGATTGAAATTGGAATTTCATCAGAAGTTTTATCCTATGCATCTGGTTCATCGTGATCGTAATTATATATATAATTTTTGGCCTCACGAAGGAGAAAGCATCGCTCAAGCTTGGGGGAGGCTTAAGTCAATGTTATATCCAATCATGAGCTCTCAAGAGAAATTATTATTCAAAAAATTTATGCTTGGCTTTCTCTCAATAATCGCTCCATGCTCGATACTTCTTGTACTAGATCTTTTATGATGAAGACTATTGAATTCAAATGGGATTTATTGGAAAGAATTAAACGCAACTCTGAATATTGGGAACTCGATGAATGTAAGGAGTCAGGTATAACACCTAAGTTTGATTGTGTTAAATCTTTTATGGATACTGATACTTTTCGTGAATTTAGCACTAAATATGGACTTGACTCTGAGATAGTAGCTTCTTTCTGTGAATCATTTGCTACTCATGTTGATCTCCCTAAGGAGAAGTGGATTAAATATCATCCTCCCATTGAAGTAAAAGTAGTTGAACCTATTAAAGTTGAAGAAAAGACTATCACTTATAATGTTGATCCTATTGTTCCTACCGCTTATATTGAGAAATCACCTTTCCCTACTAGAATAAATGATCATGATAAAGCTTCAACTGTAGTTCGTAAGAGTAATAGAAGAACACCTACACCCTCTGAGCAAATTAAAGTTGAACCTAGTATTGCTATGGTTAAAGATCTCTTGGTTGATAATATTGATGGGCATGTTATTTACTTTTGTGATGAAGCTACTAGAATTGCTAGACCCGATACTAAAAATAAACATAGACCTATTGTAGGCATGCCTGTTATTTCTGTTAAAATAGGAGATCATTGCTATCATGGCTTATGTGATATGGGTGCTAGTGCGAGTGCAATACCTCATTCTTTGTATGAAGAAATTATGCATGATATTGCACCTGCTGAGATAGAAGGTATTGATGTTACAATTAAGCTTGCCAATAGAGATACCATTTCATCGATTGGGATTGTTAGAGATGTTGAAGTCTTGTGTGGGAAAGTTAAATATCTTGCTGATTTTCTTGTTCTTGGTTCCCCACAAGATGACTTTTGTCCCATTATATTTGGTAGACCCTTCTTGAATACTATTAATGCCAAGATAGACGGCAAAAAGGATATTGTTTCGGTTGGTTTAGGGGATATGTCTCATGATTTTAATTTTGCTAAATCTCATAGACAACCCCATGATAAAGAATTGCCTAGTAAAGATGAAATTATTGGTGTTGCTTCTATTGCCGTGCCTCCTAATGATCCTTTAGAACAATATTTGCTAGACCATGAAAATGATATGTTTATGAATGAAAGAAGGGAAATAGATGAAGTATTCTTTAAACAGGGACCTATTTTGAAACACAATTTGCCTGTCGAAATTCTAGGGGATCCTCCTCCACCCAAGGGTGATGCCGTGTTTGAGCTTAAACCATTGCCTGACACTCTTAAATATGCTTATCTTGATGAAACGAGGATATATCATGTTATTATTAGTGCTGACCTTTCGGATCAAGAAGAAGAGAAATTATTGAAAACTCTGAAGAAGCACCGTGCTACTATTGGATATACTCTTGATGATCTTAAGGGCATTAGTCCCACTGTCGGTGTCAAAACCGACGGACCTCGGGTAGGGGGTCCCGAACTGTGCGTCTAAGGCAGATGGTAACAGGAGGCAGGGGACACGATGTTTACCCAGGTTCGGGCCCTCTTGATGGAGGTAATACCCTACATCCTGATTGATTGTTCTTGATGATATGAGTATTACAAGAGTTGATATACCACGAGATCGGAGAGGCTAAACCCTAGAAGCTAGCCTATGGTATGATTGTATCTTGTCCTACGGACTAAAACCCTCCGGTTTATATAGACACCGGAGGGGGCTAGGGTTACACAAGGTCGGTTACAAAGGAGGAGATATACATATCCGCATTGCCTAGCTTGCCTTCCACGCCAAGTAGAGTCCCATCCGGACACAGGACGAAGTCTTCAATCTCGTATCTTCATAGTCTAACAGCCCGACCAAAGGATATAGTCCGGCTGTCCGGAGACCCCCTAATCCAGGACTCCCTCAGTAGCCCCTGAACCAGGCTTCAATGACGATGAGTCCGGCGCGCAGTGTTCTCTTTGGCATTGCAAGGCGGGTTCCTCTGCCGAATACACCATGGAAGAGTTTGAATACAAGGATAGTGTCCGACCCTGCAAAATAAGTTCCACATACCACCGTAGAGAGAATAATATTTCCACAAATCTAATCTGCTGATACGTTTTGGCAGGATGACATCATCCACGGCCCGACAATTATTTGAACCATTTTTCTTTAACGAGCCCCGCACATAACGCGAGGCGGTTTCTTGACACGTCTTGTCAAAGCAGAGATCATGTTCCCCTTATCACGGGATTCTTATCAATACAAACGTGGGTAACCCAACCGTGCCTGTTGGTATGACTCCTAGATCTTAGGTAAGTCTCGAACGACTACGGGGAGGACGCCTGATATTCATCCCCTTTATAAAGGGACAAGGCTTTTCTTTTTTCCCTCCCGTGCTCAATCGAATCCTTCCCCCGCCTTGAGTTCTAACACCCAAAGCTCAGGTCAGGTGCTTCAGACCTTCAATCATGTCCGGATCCAGCCTTTAAGGCCAGTGGATGCCTTCCTCAGTCACGGAGGAGGACATCAAAAAGTTGAGGGAGGCCAGATATCTGACCGCCGAAATTTCGCATGGGCTGCCCGCCGAGGGCAGGTCGTCCCTACTCCCGACCACAACAAGAGCGTTGTGTTCGTCTCCCACTTTCTCCGAGGACTAGGCCTCACTCTGGATCCCTTTGTTAGGGGTCTTATGTTCTATTACGGGCTGGATTTTCACGATCTGGCCCCGGATTCCCTTCTTCACATCTCGTCATTTATTGTCGTATGTGAGGCCTTCCTCCGCATTACCCCTCACTTTGGCCTGTGGCTCAAGACCTTCGATGTGAAGCCGAAGCTGGTCGAGGGGCAGTCCGTAGCATGCGGAGGTGCTCTAATAAGCAAAATTGCTGATGCTCCATGGCCAAAGGGTTCCTTTCCAGAGGTGTCTGGATTGTGGCAACGGGAGTGGTTTTACGTCACAGCTCCCTGAAGTGTCAAATGGGTAGCTGCCACCACCTTTCGCTCGGGCCCCCCACCACAACTGATGTCATGGATCAGCAGGGGGTTGAGCTGGGGTCCAACCAAGGACGTGCCAATACTGTAGAGCCGTATCCGAGATCTCTTCGAGGGAGATTTCAGTCTGGTTATGGTAACGCAAGTTATGCTGGTTCGTCGAGTCCAGCCTTGCAAACGCCGGCCCCTCCGCATGTGGGAATTCAACTTGGAAGGACCGCGCACTATTCAGCATTTCCTCGGCATGACGCATGAGGAGATGTACAAATCGTTCTTCGGACCCCAAATAGAGTGTCCGGACACTACCAAGGACGTGGGCCTGAGCTGCAACCGCCCCACTTCCCAAGTAAGTAATCCCCTGGCCGAACACACTGTCCTTTTATTTATCAGGGCATCATTCTGACGAATCACTCTTTGACCAGGACTGGCTAACAAAGGCGAAGATGATCTGGTGTTCGGCCCCCCTTCCTGAAGGCTTGGACAATCCGGTGCTGGAAAAGATGCTCGAGCCAGCACGTTGTCTAGTGCCCTCAAAGGAAGATGAAGGGGGGAATAAAGAGGGCGAAAGCGGGCCTCCATCGCTACCTATTCCAAGGGAATGAGGGCCTCCGCGAGGGAGGATAACCAAGGGGAAGAATCAGACATTCTCTCTCCCCGGGGAAGGAAGAGGACTACCTCTAAAGATCCGGAAACCAAGGTTTCCAAACGGGAGAAGAAATCTCCGCCAGAGGGTCCTGCCTTGGAGGGTATTCTTGCCGCACAATGTCCGCACGGTGATCAGCCCTCTGCCGAGCTGTAAGTAATCAAAAAGTACTTAATAGTGACGATATCCTGCCTTACTTCTGAAGACAATAACTGATGCTTGTAAATTGTAGTCCGGATTGCAGCCCTTCTCGACAGAGTTCATCTTTGGGGGATCTTATTCTGAAGATGATGAAGAGCGAAACGCCTCCCCCGGACTCCCCAGCTCAAGAAGCGGGCGACCTTGAAGTGACGTCGCAAAGGGTATCTCTGGATCCAATATCGCCAGAAGATAACCCTTTAGCTGCCCGGCATCCCCAGTATCCGGCTCCTGAGGAGAGCGACAGCAAGGGTCCGTACAGTGTGCGGTCGGACGCGCTGAAGGATCTTCTGGGGCAAGGTGTCGTCTCGGAAGTGCATCGTACGCTAATGGGTACAGTAATTGAAAGGATTTCATCCGCCGAAAGCGGTTTGCATGAAGCTTTTATGAGTCTGCTGAAAGGCTTCGAGGTACATGAAATAATGTATGCCTTTAATAGTACCGCATACGTTATGTATGCCCATGCAGATAGTAGCCCCTGAGACTCTGGTTGTCGTCGAGAACGATGGCAAACAGAGGATCATAGTCCCAGGTAATAACCAGACCGCCTTTATGCGCAGGTGGTGGGAGCTCCGGTGGCTAGCTGGACTGATGGGTTTGCCGAACTAAAGCAGCAACTGGATGCGGCAGATGCCGACATCATGCTTGTCAACAAGCGGCTTGATGAGGCACAGAGTGAGTGATTTTTCTGGTGATCGTCACATAGTAAGAGCAGCATGATGCTAGTATCTTTAATATGTTGTGACTGCAGATGGAGCTGCCATCATGGAGACCCTTCGGGCGGAGCTTGCCCGAGCCAAGGAGCAAGCAATGAGTAGCAATGCGGCCGCTTTAAAGGTGGCCGAAGAGTTAAGGGCCAAACAGGCCGCACATTGCGAGAGCAAGGAAAAAATAGCCAAGATGGCTGTAGAGTTAAAAGATGCTGCTGACCGTTACCGGCTTCTTGAAGAAGAAGACCGGGCGAAGGCGACGGACCTGGAGAAGGCCCGGGTGGCTGCCAAGGAAGCCCGCTCCAAAATTAGAGCGACGAAGGAGGAGCTGAATCAAGCTGCAGATATCGTGTCTGGGAAGCCCTTCTTGTTGCGGACTAAGTTCGGAGATCCAAAGTATGCTCCTCTGGACCGGCTATGGAGTTCTGCGGACGCGTACATGGATTTGGCTGCAAGTGCTGCTGATGCAATCGAGTACTTCAAGGATCAGAAAGGTCCCGAAGTGGAAAAGTCGTTCTGGTCACAGTTTAATGCTCCAGTCCATCCGCTGGTGCCGAATGAGCGATTGACCGGTTGGGCCGAGCTCCATTGGTTGTCCGGACTTGCCATGAGGTCCGTTGTGGATCACCTGTGGCCAGGAGGGCCAAGGCCGAGTAGCTACTTTAGCTTAGTGCAAATGTCGGTGTCAAAACCGGCGGATCTCGGGTAGGGGGTCCTGAACTGCGTGTCTAGGCCGGATGGTAACATGAGGCAGGGGACATGATGTTTTACCCAGGTTCAGGTCCTCTTGATGGAGGTAAAACCCTATGTCCTGCTTGATTAATATTGATGATATGGGTGTTACAAGAGTAGATCTACCACGAGATCAGAGAGGCTAAACCCTAGAAGCTAGCCTATGGTATGATTGTATGTTGTGATTGTTGTCCTACGGACTAAAACCCTTCGGTTTATATAGACACCGGAGAGGGTTAGGGTTACACAAGGTCGGTTACAAAGGAGGAGATATCCATATTCGTATTGCCTAGCTTGCCTTCCACGCCAAGTAGAGTCCCATCCAGACACGAGACGAAGTCTTCAATCTTGTATCTTCATAGTCTAACAGTCCGGCCAATGGAGATAATCCGGCTATGTGGAGACCCTCCTAATCCAGGACTCACTCAGTAGCCCCTGAACCAGGCTTCAATGACGACGAGTCTGGCGCGCAGTATTGTCTTCGGCATTGCAAGGCGGGTTCCTTCTCCGAATACATCACAGAAGAATTTGAATACGAGGATAGTGTCCGACCCTGCAAAATAAGTTCCACATTCCACCATAGAGAGAATAATATTTTCGCAGATCTAATTTGCTAGCTTGTTTTGGCAACACGACGTTACGTCATGGCCCGGTGATTATTCGAACCGTTTCTTTTAACCAGCCCCGCACATAACGTGAGGCAGTTTTTCGACACGTCTTGTCAAAGCAGAGATCGTGTTACCTTATTAAGGGATTCTCATCAATACGGGCATGGGTAACCCAACCGCGCCATCAATTGCGGCGCTTGGGGGATAAGCGAGTTTTACTAGGCAAGTGGGGACGCTTAGTTTCGTCCGCCCATATAAAGGGATAAGGATTCACCTTTCTATCCACGCCTTCCTCCTCCTCTGCTTATCCGTTTTCGCACACTCGAGCTCCAGCGCCAAGTCCGCACTTCCACCTCAACCTTCTCCAACCATGTCCGAAGAGGGAGGCAAGTGGATGGTCTCCTCCATCACGGAGGGAGACATCAAGAAACCGAGGAGAGCCGGATACCTGCCCGACGACATCGCACACCGGCTCCCAGATGAGGGGCAGCTCATCCCCACCCCCATGCCCCATGAGAGGGTAGTATTCCTTACCCATTTCCTCCGTGGACTGGGTTTCCCTCTCCATCCATTCGTCCGGGGGCTCATGTTCTATTACGGCCTAGATTTCCATGATCTGGCCCTGAACTTCGTCCTCAACATCTCAGCGTTCGTCGTGTGCGAGGCCTTCCTCCGCATCAAGCCCCACTTCGGCTTATGGATGAAGACCTTCACTGTCAAGCCGAAGGTGGTGGGCGGCCGCCAGGCGGAGTGCGGAGGAGCCATGGTGCGCAAGATGCCCAACATAACATGGCTCGAGGCCTCCTTTGTGGAAACCATAAAGGGGTGGTAATCGGGGTGGTTCTATATCACCGAGCCGCGCGACCCCGCATGGGTAGCGGCCCTCGAGTTCCGATCCGGCATCCCCATGCGGCTCACCTCCTGGAAAGAGAAGGGCCTGTCCTGGGGTAATTCAAAAGAGCTGACCAGACTCCAGACATGTATTCAAAACATGGTGGACAAGAAGCTCAAGCTCGTCAACATAGTCCAGGTTATGTTCATCCGCCGGATACTCCCGTGCCAACAATGGGAGTTCACCTTGTGGGAGTTCAATCTGGCGCAGCACCAAACTCTGAACAGGCTCTTCGACACGACTCATGAAGATGCCTGGAGGGTGCTGTTCAAGAGCGCCGAGGTCCCTCCCCCCATTACTGAGGATCGCGGATTCAGCGCGAAGCGCCGAGCCAGTGCGATAAGTTGCTTTACCTTTCGCAGGATACTTATTTTTTATATAGATTGACTCTATGCGGGATCTAAACTCCCGCACCTTTGACAGGACTGATAGAAGATGGCCAGAGAGATCGACTGTCCGACTCCTTTGCCCGAAGGCCCCGCAGATGATCTCCTGGCGAAGATGTTGACTCCGACCCCTTATAAGGTGCCGGAGAAGACCAAGAAGTCCAAGGGAGCTCGAAAGAGTTCCCGACGCCAGGCGTCATCGGACTCACCGTCCGATGACTCTGCGGCGCACTCTTCCCCCGAAGACGAGGAGGAAGAAGAAGAAGATGCTCCCCCACCGACTGGGGGAGACAGAAAAAGGAAGGCCGCCCCAACTGGGGGGGCCGAAGGGTCCAAGAAGGGAAGGACTCTCCTTCCGGACAGCTCCACTGCTGCCGAAAAAGGCGAAGACGAGTGGTTGCCCAGGGCCAAGCCCCCGGGGAGATCATAAGTATTCGGATACCAAAGTAACCTGTAGGATTCCTTTGTCGCACTGCTTTCCCTAATCGCCGAACATAATTATGCAGGCCGCCACGAGCCAATATCGAGGTATCCTCAGACGGCTCCCTGGGCTCGTCGGACATGGATAGCGGTCCAGTCCCGACCGCCAGCTCCCCTCATCCTGCCGACGACGCCGAGGTTTTGTCTCAAGAGGCACCGGATCAAGGGGAGACAGTCCCGGAGGCGCCTCAAGGCAACCTTCCAGACTCCGGGAGCCGAGGGGACGGGGCCCCCGAGAGCTCTGAGTTTGGCCCTCAGCCGAACACCGCGCCGGACCCTCCAGCGGTTCCGGGCTCGGGCAGGCGGCCTCCTTCTAAGAGGGGCAAAACACCTGTGCCGGTGACCTCTGTCCATCCAGAGGTGCCGGACAACCTGCTGGAAGCGCTTTGCAGCGCTTCCATCGACGAGGAGCACCGCACCATCATGAGTGCGGTGATCCAGAAGGTTCAGTCCGCCAAGAGCGGATTAACCGAAGCCTGTGCCAGCCTTCTAACAGGCTTCGAGGTAAGTGTTTTAAAATGTAGTAGAAATATTACCGCATAGACAGTAGCCCCTGATGCTTTGTTCGGTGTTCACAAAGAAAAGCCGAACAGAGGATCAAATAATATCGCAGGAGTCTAATATAAGTATGTCAATATGCATATGCAGGCTTCTCTGCTGGCGTCCGCCGCACTAACCGCGGAGATCGCCATACTGAAGCAGGACCTCGATGGGTCCAAGAAAGAGCTCGGCCTTGCCAAGAGGCAGCTCGAGGAGAACGAGGGTAAGTAATACCCCGTCTATTGATATGTATATATAAAAAAGGACGCGATTGCAAAATGACAGGATCATTGTATGTTTTGCCAGGGGCCACGACCGAGGTGGCGACCCTGAAGCAAGCGCTGACCAAGGCCGAAGATACATCGGCCAAGGAGCGCACCGAGCGAGAGAGGCACGAGGCTCGGGTGGACGAGGTGCAGCAAGAGCTCCAGGCTCTCGTGACGAAGCACGAGGCGTTGGAGCTTGACTTGAAGACGCGAGAGTCTGAGCTTGCCGCGGCCCGTGAGAGCGCAAAGAGTGCCAAGGCCGAGGCCCAGAAGGCCCTTCAGGAGATCGACACGATGAAGAAGATAGCGGCGGGTAAGGCTTTCTATATGCAAAGCAAGCATGTAAAAGTAAATTACCAATTACTTACCTGGATCCGGAGCTCCTCACGAGCATTCACAGATTTGCCCCGCAGTGTGTCCGATGCCGCACGATTTTACCAGGTCGAGGATGGAAGCTCGATGGAGAAGCTGTTCTGGTCTCAGTATGCTGAGGCCGAACATCCGGTGCCGATGAGCGACCAGCTGAAGCAGATGGTCGAGCTACATAAGGCGGCCGATCAGGCCATGAAGGGCTTTATAGCCCGGCTGTGGCCTGGCGACGCCCTTCCGAACAGCTTCTTCAGCCTGGTGAGGCGGCTTTGGATGCCTGCCCACGGCTGGAGGTCGTCAAGCGATCCGTCTGCATTGAAGGTGCACGCCGGGCTTTCGCCCGTGTGAAAATGCAGTGGGTCAAGCTAGACGCCGTGAAGCTGATCAAGGAGGGGCCGCCGGAGGGCAAGGAGCACCGCCACCCCGAGATGTACTATGAGGGTTGTCGGTGTCAAAACCGGCGGATCTCGGGTAGGGGGTCCCGAACTATGCGTCTAGGATCAATGGTAACAGGAGGCAGGGGACATGATGTTTACCCAGGTTCGGGCCCTCTTGATGGAGGTAAAACCCTACGTCCTGCTTGATTAATATTGATGATATGGGTAGTACAAGAGTAGATCTACCACGAGATCGGAGAGGCTAAACCCTAGAAGCTAGCCTATGGTGTGATTGTATGTATATGATCTATCGACTAGCCTGGCCTCGGTTTATATAATGCACCAGAGGCCTAGGATAACAAGAGTCCTAGCCGAATACACAAGTAAGGAGGAGTCCTTGTCTTGATCGCCAAGTCTTGCAGAATCTTCCTTATATGCGGCAGCTGTCCGAATTGGCCCATGAGTATACGGCCATGTGGGTCTTCGGCCCAATCTAACAGATCGGGAGATGACGTGGTGAGTACCCCCTAGTCCAGGACACCGTCAGTGGCCCCCTGAACCGGTCTTCAAGTTAGGGACGCTCCTCGATTCTTCTGAACCGTTCTTCATCTTTGGTCGTCGGTCTTGAAAACTGGTTCAACAAATCTTCTCATCTTCGATCTTGAGGATCGCCGAAATGCATTCGATAGGTTTACACGTCGGATATTCGAGGAGCCCCTTTACGTTTCCGGCCTTTATCAATGCCTTGTTATTTTTATGACACACCTCGGGTTTGAAGTTGTTCCTGGGAGGCAGTGTCCTCTTGCGTCCGAGCTCCAACGCCGAACAACATTCAAGGTATCTTTTGCAGCCGAGCACCAACACCGGACCACTTCCCAGCTCTAACCCTGGAATGTATCCGAGCTCCAACGCCGGACTATGTATCCGAGCTCCAACGCCGGACTGTATCCGAGCTCCAACGCCGGACTATATATCCGAGCTCCAACGCTGGACTGTATCCGAGCTCCAACGCCGGACTGTATCCGAGGTGTCGTAAATCACCTTGGTTCAAAGAATTTTGAAGGAGTTTAGCCGAGCTTAATGCCGGAAATGCCCTCTATGGAGCCAGCCACTAGCGTCCGAGCTTTATGCCGGACTGCTTCCGAGGTGGTGCACCACCCCGAATGTGGGCTGATTTTTGTCAATATTTTTGATTGGTGCAATTTATTCTCTGCCGAGATATATAGCCAGTAGCCCTCAAGGTGGGTATCGGTCTAAAACCCGAGATGCACATGAAGGATGACATAAGACCGCTGATCCCAGTAGCCACTGAGACTCAGGTTGATTTGCAAAATCGGTCTAAGGATCAAGTCCTAGCTCGGCAGAATACTTCGGGACACAAAAAGCGGCGTGCTCAGTCCTCGAGACTCAGGTTGGGTGCGGCCGACCAACCTGAGGATCAAAATCTCCTCGAAAACTATATTACACTTATTTTTTTTTGCATTGGACAGGCAATGCAGTAGCCCCCGAGACATTGGTCGGGTGGCAACACCAGATCATGGGATCGATGTGCCCCTTTAATATTTGTAAATAATAAGCCCGAAGCCCAGTAGCCCCCGAGCCTTAATGCGCGCACGGGTGGCCGAATTAAGGATTGATATCCATAGTAAAATCACAAATTATGTGTAATGACTCTATGTATCCAAGTACTTTACGTCATTAATATTCGGATCCGCATTGTACAAAACTTTGTTGACCAACCATCGGCTTCCACCTCCTCGGCCAATAGCCGAGGAGTGTTTGTCCTACTTTATAAAGCCTTTATGAGGGCAAAGATTTACAACAAACAAGGCAATCTGGCCATACAGTTTTATAAACAAAGGTACGCACAGAGATATGTTATATTACTGTTTAACAGAAGAAATGTCTTCCAAAGAAAATAGTCCCGCTATCGGTTCCTTTCTTTGGGTTGTCATGCTAAGCATGATCATGAAACCTCAGCTCCAATGTAAGAGAAAAATATCGAGGATTTAGTTTGGGAGGCCAGTTAATAGCCCCCGGTAGTGTTCGGCGACAGTCGAGGTCAAGCCGTAAACACCTCGGCCATTGTTATGAATGGTCCGTCATTTAACACCGTCATCAGATCGCTGACCAATTTACGCTTATTGTGACAGTCAGTTTTCGGCTTTCTCCACTGAGGTGCTTAACCATGTGAGCTGGAAGCACAATCGCAGTGGTTCTCCCTTTGCACACCTAGCCGAACAAAGCGGAACGTAGGAGGCAAGCGCAGGAGCCGGGCAACCCAACTATTGACCGAAGACACAATTCAAAACTGATGCATATATAGCAATATCCGAGAATGTTTTTGCCGAATCTCTAAAGGTGTCCGGCGTTGCACTGCGAGACTTGTGCTGAAAACACACAAATAGCTTAAAAGTGCCACAAGTTTGGAAAACCAAAAAACATCAGTAAAAACTTGACGTCCGAACAAGATCAAGTGTTCGGTGCCAATCCGAAAATTGGCTTTAGAGAAAAAAAAGTGCTTCTGTCATGCTTTAACATGACACATCCTATCTCAAGACTTCAAGCGGGTCAGCCTACGGCTTCAACCTCCTATCCCGAAGGCGGAATACTTCTCGTTAGGCCAGCTTAGCAAACTAAACTCTAGCACCTTTGTGAGAGAAATTAGGCTCCCCGGCTAGTGACCACACACTCGTGTCGAAAAAAGGAGTGATAAATAATAATAATAATAATAACAATAATAATAATAAAACTTTGCAACGTCTAAGAAGAAGGACACTTATTATAAAACAGCTCAAATAAATTTAAGAGCCCCCAAGTGACTTGCACTACAGGAATCAGACAGTTTGCCGTCAGGCAAGTACAGACGGCAAAGACTTTGACGTCACCTGGCTGACCGCAAAGTGTGACGGCAAAGGCAAAGTCGGCAAAGAGTATTTTGAAGTCAGCTCTTTATCGGGCAGACGGCAAAGTCTTTGCCGTTAGCCAACCATAAATTTGCCGTCTCCAGCGGAAATACCAGACGGCAAAGCACGCGGTCTTTGCCGTCAGTCAAACGTGTATTTTGCCGTCATCAGGACGGAACAACAGACAGCAAAGATTGTATTCTATTTTTTCTAAATGACATCAGCTCAGAGCGTCTCGCCGGACACATGCATTTTTAAGTCTCATATAACTGAAAGCGTAAGCCAAATGATCACATACGTTTTTAGTCTCACAATATTTCATTTGTGCCACGTTCTAGTAGTGCGACAATCATCTGTGAATATATAACAAAATCTGATTACAAGTTACAGATTATGTCAGCCTCGATCCTTCAAAAACAAAAACGCCAGAGAACTTCGGCCTAAGCCGGCTGCCTTCTGAGCAACGGGTAGGACCGGAGACACCCCATGGCCGGGGCGCTTGGTGACGGAGGACCCGGTCGAGGCCGGTGGGGCGCGCGTGGCGATGGAGGACGCGGTCAGGGCCGGCGCGCATCGCGACGGAGGAGGCCGGCGGGGCACGTGCGGCGACGAAGGACGCGGTCAGGGCCGGAGCGCGTGGCGACAGAGGACGAGGTCGAGGCCGGCGGAGCACGCGTGGTGACGAAGGACGTGGTCGGGGCCGGCGCGTGGCGATGAAGGACGTGGTCGTGGCCAGCGTGGCGTGCGTGGCAACGGAGGACGTGGTCGGGGCCG